>NC_087283.1:14917500-15205000 GCF_015220805.1 Pogoniulus pusillus
CAAAAACATTTGACACACAGGCAAGTCACAGTATGTGTGGGATTACACCTTGATGTGCAAAAACATCTTGGGTACTAAAAGTAATCCTTCCTGTAGAACCAATGATCTTGTAGTAACTCAAATGATTTTAGAGACTCTAGAGCTCTCTTTCACGTGTATACAGAAGCCATGCATTTTAATGTGGCACTGAACTTGGGGAAATGCAGCTAAGCAGGGGATGAAATGCAAAAAGTATTGAACAGTACAAAAGCTGCAAAACAGAACGTGAGCTAAAGAACTGTGCTGTGGTAATGTTGTGAGGTGAATTTATAGAACTATGAAATTATCTGCTGAGGTGGAATTTGGCAAGAAGACCAAATTTAGCATTCCCTCATGTAATCCAAAATGTGTCATCTCCATCTGAATAATATCTTCCCAGATGGAAATAGGTAGGAACTTTATAGTAAGAAATGCTTCATTAGAAAATGCTGACTTTCCAAACCCAAAAATATTTCTCAGGAAATTCTCTGGGGCTCTGGGGGTTGTTTGTTTTTAGTTTCTTTGGGTTTGTTTGGGTTTTTTGGTTGTTTGGGATATTTTTAGGGGATGGGGGGGCTTTGTTTTTTTTGGGGGGGTATTTGCACTGGGTTGAGTTGGGGTTTGTTTGCCTTTTCTGTCTCTGTTATTCATTGACCTGCAAAAGACTTCCTTTGTGACCTTCCTCTGATTCCAGGGTGCCTAGAAGGCTTCCTGCAGCACAGCTAAGAGATGAACCTGGAACTTAGATCTTCTAGGTGTCTGGCACAGTTGGAAACCGTGAATTTCTGAGGTCTCTGACACAAATGGATGCTTCTCTCTTCACAACAAAGATCTTGGATACCTTAACTACTGCCCCAAAACCTGGCCTGTGGAGGGTGGGAGGCTGGAAACCCTAGGGAAGCTGGCCCAGTAGTAGCTCATTCTTTTGCACCCTTAGCACTGGACACTGTAAATACCATGAATGCTGGTTAAAGTGTGGATGCTCATATTTCTGAGGTTAAGTGAGAAATTAACCCCAGGAGCCCTGAGGCTCTCAGATCTGCTTTCAGAATGAAAAATTTCCCAGGTTCATCCAAGAGTTGTACAGTTGGAGCCATGTATGAGCCAAAATAGTCATCACCTAACGATCTGAGTTTGTCAAAAATGCATTGGAATCCTCTTTTTTATTTTCACTCAAAACAGATACGTGGGGGAAGATCTTGAATTCACGTGAAAGCACCTCTAAGCACTGCCTGAAGTCATTCAGCACTCAACCTTTGGACCAAGTGCTTCATGCTGAACTGGCAGCACTACTCCAGGCTCCTCCGCTTGGTGAGTTGCCATCTGAGATAGTCTGAGTTAATTAGTCGTTCTCAGCCTGTGAGATGTGGCATATCCACAGTGGGAGGTTGCTAATGTTTGGAACTTAATACTTCGTTGTATATTGTTTATGCTACAGACATTAAATGTGTCTATATTCTGGGTTCTAACCATGACTTCTATAGTGCCAGTAGGTGTTGAAGCATACGTACAGTATGTTCAGTCATGTTGTGTGCTGAGTCCAAAGCTTTTTTACTGTGTTAGACAAAATCTCCCTGTGCCTTCACAGCTATAATCTTTCCTGCCAACAGAAACTTAGAAAATAGCTGTGGATGTTAAGGATGCTCTCTGCTACCCGTGACAATAATTTCTTGCATCAGTTAATAGCTGTGGAAGGACTAAGCAGAACTGCCTGGTGCTAAGAAATGTCCTTCTATCTGCATTAAGTGGTATCTGTCCTGTGCCAGTATGGAAGGAAGTGACCACCACTTCAACAGTTTCTAGTATGCATGTAATTAGGAAGTTTGCACATGGTGTGGTAAATAAGAACAATGACGGCTCTAAACCCCACGTTTCATAAATAGTTGAGAAATGCAATAATTCATCAGCCATTAGTTGTGATCAAATTTTAGTAGAAATGGGGAGATATGTATGTATAAAAGCCAGGGTGGCCAAAGCTGCAGGTTGGTATCTTGTTCTGTTTATGTCCTTCTGTGAGGACTAGGTGCTCTTGTCATGCAACAGCTGCTTTTGCAGGTCGTTTGTAGGAAGGTTTGTCTGGGAATCTTGTACCATGGCAAATCTTCCTCTGCAGTACCTGAGAATGAGAATTAACTTGGCACTTACCCAAGAGTACTGAGTATTGAATACCCAACATTAACCCTCTGGCTGTAATAGAACTGCTCCTAAGTTGCATAGTGTTTTCAGGATGAGGATTGGAGAAAGCCTTGGCTGGAATTAGAAGCTTTCAAGTGCTAGAATCAGAAAATCCAGAGAAGGATAGTGAAGGCCTTATTTAAGGCAGTGCAATGAAATTTCCTCAGCAAGCATTTTGTAAAAATTATATCAATAAGCCATTCATCTGGAATTATTAAATCAGGTCGTGCACAGAGATATCAAAGAAGAAACAGAGCTGCCATCATCTTGTAACACGTGGAGTGTCAAGATTATGCAGTGACAGGAACACACTAGTGCCTAACAAGAGAGGAAAGAGGTGTATGCTGAGGGAAAGACAGAGAAAAAGTTTGAGATGGTATTTGTTTAAAGGAAGAAATCCATCATAAGGCTTCTTTAAATGAAGATAAAACTACTCTCTCCAGCTGCATACAAATGGGAGAGCATCTCACACATTAAAAGGGAACTGGGACTTTCAAGTACCTCACTCAATATGCAGAAAATTGTACTGGATGTTGGCAGCATTTCTTCACAAAGACGAAAGCTGTGGGGGTCCTTTTATTAGGCAGTATATAAAAAAATCCTAAAGTGAAGTTTTCCCAAGTAAATAGGCAGATATTCAACAAAATAATCAACTGCTGGTTTTATTTTGCTGTTCAGTACAGGGCTTGCTATAGAAAACAAATCCCTTTTTAGGACTGTGGGAAGTACTCACATATGACAAATGGTGATTGGTGTACGGATGTGCTGAGCTGGTAATGCCTGTGTTCTCCAGAGCCTATGAATCATTTGACAGTGCCAGTGTGGTGTTAAAGGAGAACAATATTTTCCATTGCTGTTCTGGAACATCCTGAACTTTCCAGAACAAGGGAGCCTCCCTTATGAAGTGGATGCCCTGTGAAACCACAATCCTGGTCCATTTTCAAAATCTGTCTAGTTCCATGTGTGAACTCTAATACTGCATATGTGACCTGTACCTATTGTCTTTATACTTACACATGTACTCTAGGGAGCCAAATCCTAAGTTCAAACACTCAACTAACTCAAGTTAGATAGCTTCTAGCTAACTCGAAACTGTGTTGTCCTAATCTCTGTAGATGGGATCAGTTGTGGAGCCTACTCCTAAAGGTAGATTTGTTTGGTTTACAGAAACATTCAGTTTAGAAAAGACCCTCAGCATCACCAAGTCCAACTGATAACCCTACTCTACAAGGTTCACCCTAAACCATGTCCCCAAACACCTCATCTAAATGACTTTTAAACACATGCAGGGTTGGTGACTCAGCCAGCTCCCTGGGCAGCTCCTTCTAATGCTTGACCAGTCTTTCCAAAAAAAAAAAAAAAAAATCCTGATGTCCAGTCTAAACCTACCCAGTCACAAGTTGAGGGCATTCCTTCTTGTTCTTTCACTAATTACCAGACAGAGACCAGCAAAATGACTGTTGTGGAAGTAGGTTGGCTAGGAAATGCTTCCTCCATGTCCCAGTCAACTGCTGCTGAAAAAAAAATTCTCAAGTTTTCTTCACAGATTTTTTTGAAGTAATGGTTATGTCTTTTACAAAGTATTTATGATACTTGTATGAGCATCTGGGGCACAAGACAGTTAATATGCAAACTGAGTTAACTGGAATATTAGAGAACATTAGCAACATATGCAGCGTAAATCCAACAGGTGACAGAGAGAGATAAAAATCAGCCTGGCAACTCTTAATTTCCATTTCCCTTCAAAAGGAGACTTCCTAGAGATGAGGTATGGCTCCAAGAAACATCTGCACTTTCCCCATGCTTTACTTTTCACAGATTCAAGAAGGGCCTTTGTATTTTGGAGGAAGGAATATTTGTCCCCTAAAACTTCATGTATTATCTGTGGTGTCTTCTCCTCTCTTAGCCACTTTCAATCAATACAGAAGTTTCTTTGTTGTCGGTCTTTGTGTGCATGTAGAGCTACAGTTAAACACCATTTACTATGTGGATGCACTTCTTGTTTAACTCCTTTTCCAGCCTGGATAACATATGTCTTAATCATAATGACTGTTATCACATGGAAAGCCAAAAGATTCACATGGAGATGCTATTATAGAGTTTAAAATTATTGTTGCTTAAGAAAAGAACTGATGAAATTGATATAATGGGAGGTTTCTGTAGATCTCTGCAATACATTGCACAGTGCAATGTGAGTTCTGACTGCAGCTAGTTTTAATTTGAAAATCTTTATGTAGTTTTGAAAATTTATCCCATTTTATCTCTTTAATCTTTCTATCACTTTGTACAGTGACAGGAATGAGAGGCTGAAGTCCTCTTGCTTTACAAGGTTAACAGTGTTGTTGCTCTACTGGCTCATCCTTACCTCTTATGAAAGACAAACATCTCTCTTTGCTGGAAACACCTTTTGAAGGTTGCCCTGCTCTCCCTAACTGACCAACTTTTGTGTCTGACCTTCCTCAGCACTTAATCTAGGGTTATTCACTAGCTTATTTACTAATGCTGCATTTTTCTGTCAGATCTCTTACCATGTCTACGCAAGACCCAGATCCTCATCCATAGCTCAGAAAGGTGCAAACTACAGTTGCCCTTCCCTGATTTGCCTTCCTCTATTCCTCATCTACATCCACAGAGCTAATCAAGGTGAGACAATTAATTGTGACTCTCTTGACTGTTATGCTACATTCCCATGGGGTTTTCAGTGCTGTCTGGGGCTTCTCTGTGCTATATTATAAATGTTTCATAAAGTAAATATAGAGAAGGAAGAGGAGCAAGTAGGAGTCAGGTTGCCCACAAATATGGAATAATGTGACGGGGGGGGGAAGTGCTGGAAGTCACAGTAAGCCATTGTAAGCTGAAATCTGACATTAACATCTCTGTTCTATAATTACAAGGTGTACTCAGTGGTTGTTAGCTTTGGAGGGCAGAGTGTAGTAAAGATGCATTAGAGCAATTATATTGCAATGACAGAAGATCATGAGTTAAAGATGTTGTGGATTCTGTTAGTATACACATCTGAAATTGTTTGGAGCTGATGTGGGAGGTGTATCCACATGGAATTTGATAGCACTGATATTGTAATTAAAGCTGAGGAGAGGGGGTTTGTACTTATTTCCTGCTGCTGCCTGTAAATATTAATTAGCTCCTGTAACCACCTGACCCTAGCAATAATCAGCTCTGCTAGATAGAGCAGGAGGGGAAATGTGAACTGTCCACTAAAATTTGTTAGGAAAGTGAAGATGAGAACAGCCCAGTTGTGATAGAGAACAGAGGCTCTTGGAGGCCCATGTGCCTGATCCCAGGGGAAGAGCAGAATCTTTCCTCTAGCCCCTGCTTCATAGAGGACAGGGACATTTTTGGCACCATATGGATGACAGAAACACAGCTGATTTGGCACACAAATGGGTAAGAGAATCACAGGTCTGCAGAGAGCTCAGATTTCTGAAGACACATGAGACTTTTTTTCCTGCTTGCCTTCCTGCCTGCATAGGCTGCAAGGAGGAGAGATGACTCCAGGAGGGCAAAAATATAGATCTGAGTTGAAGAGTTTCGCTAAGACTGCAGACCCTAGGCAGACATTTGGTATTCTTTCTGAGGACTTCAGTATCACACTCAAAAAGAAGAGAAATTATTATTTCATCAGTTGCAAAGATGGGATGAAAAGTACATGGGGAAAGCCTGCACCTTATATAGGCAAAAGGCCCAAGAGTTAAATTAAATAAAATTCTAGCCCTAAGTCCCAGGCTGCCTGGCAGTTGCCACTTGCTGGCAGAGTAATCCCTTTCACCATTCACTCTAACATGTAGTGTGAGCTTTCGACACACCCAGAAAATTGCATTCAAGAGAGAAACCTGAATGCACCCCTTTAAAGATGGCAAGCAAAAGCCACAAAGAAAATGAAGGTGAGTTTGTATCTATAGCATAACTAGGTACCTGTTTCTCTTCCCATTAGATCCTCATCTTGTGTGCTATAGCAGGAGTCCTCTTAATGGTTTTCTGACCAGACTCATTATAGATATGTTTTTGTCCCTCATCTTTTCCTATCAGAGTCCTCTCCCCAGTCTTATGATTCAGTCACCTATGATGTAGAGTCTTTGGAGTCTCTGTGAAGGAGGTACAGACTTGTACTTTAAAAAATGGTGTCTTCCTAAACCCCTTAGGGTTGGTCAGGCAGTAATTCTCAGAAAAGGTCATGGGGCACCATGTTGCTCTGCACTGGTGTCTGGTTCCTGCTCTGCTGGAGATCCCTCAGCACCAATAGCACTGCTAGTCCTCTTTATTCTTTCCTGACAGCACCACAGTACGTGTATTTTAATCAGTCAGTGTGAGACAGTGTCACAGGTTCTGAATGTTCCTCTAGGGAAACCATAGCACAAATACCTCCCTGCTGCTTGTAGCTAGACTGAGCTGCCTGACGTAACACATATATGCTCCAGAAAAGCTGAAATCCTAATTAGAAGTGTTGGCACCAACATGTGTTCAGACCAAGGTGCTTCTCAGCCCCAGGGCCAGACAGTTTCTGTGCTCTCAGGACTGTCAGAGTCTGCGACCACTGTTACCTTGCTAGTAATAGCATGGACAGGAGGCAGAACTGCTGCTGGAGGGAGGTGAAAAAAAGGAAAGGATTCTCATGGTGGTCACTGATATAATATTAGTCACATATGTTACAGAGAACGAGGAATGTATGTATAATTTATATTAAAATGCGGCATGCCTCTTGGGCTATCTGATTTGTAACTTTTATCACTTTCATTATGGAAATCAGGAAGGCTGCGGGGACAAACCTACCCAAAATGAAATGGCGATATAAACAAGAGTTTTAGGGGAAAACAATGGAATAGCTGAGCACAGGTACTAAATGTAGCTCCATCAAAGTTAGAGTGGTTTACTGTTCTCAGCAGTGAGTCTAGCATCAAAGGGAATCCTAAACCTGAAACCCCTGGAAAGAAGTGGATTATCAGCAGATACAAACTGATTCATGTAGAGAACAAAGAGAACACTTTGTGAGCCTGACTTTTTCCCAACTCAGTGACAGCACACTCTTCCCTGAGCTTGGAGAGGTTAAGCCTGGAACTTCAGGCTCTTCACCATGTTAACATATTTTCCTCCAGGCCCTGCACCCTCAAGGTATGAATAAGTAAGGCTTCACTTTTTAAAACGTGTAAGTTATACCTGTTTCTAGGATCCTGCTGGGAGCGTTTTCACAGTCCATAAGCAAAGTAACAGCGGAGCGTTAACGCAGGGGTCCAGTGAGCCTTGTTCGTTCATGGGCACTGGATATTTACAGCCGCTTTATAAAAGTTTTTATGTTTACATACTTGACAGAATAAAGGCTAACAATGATAAATGTTAGCAATTTGACTTGCCGTTTTTCAGTTAACACTTTATGGGCCCTCTTGAGGCTGTATAGGGCTTCATTGTTTGTGGAAGAGAACTAATTGATTGTTTGGAGCTATCTTGCTAGTAACAAACAGCACAGACAGGATCCAGATTTGCTGCTGTGTAGAGCTGACAAGATGGTCCTTGTAGCGGTTGATACCATTTTAGTTGCACTGTTATAGAGAATGAAAAGACTAGACTTGATCAGTGTAGAAATAGAAAGGAGTGACGATAGCTTTACACTAGGTGCTGCAATTTGACTAGATCGGTCCTTCTCCAAAGAGAGAATCTTCATGTGCAGAGGAAGGTATTTGGCATGCTAGTTCATCTTGGTTTTTCATGGAGGGTATTCTTTCTGTCCCTCTTTTGAACGAAAAGCATTTCACCCCCTCAGGTTAGGAGCACGCCTTGTGTAGAGGTGTGTGCTCCATACTATGGTCCAGTGCTCGCTCAGGTAGATGACCTGTGTCTTCCTCTAGAAGATACAAAGGCAAGATGTCTGCTGCAAAGCAAGGTACACAAATGGATGTAGAAATCAGTGGCACTTCTCAAAAAAGTGCAAGGCCATTCACCCATTTAATCCATTGCAAGATTGAGACCTGGTTTAGAAACAAGATATTCAGTAGAAGAACGCAGCTGCAGATTTAAATTTTTACCATTGTATACCAATGGTAAATATTTTGGAAATGAGGAAAAATACCAAAATGCTCAAGTACTGCATATTCAGAGGCCCCAGCTTTAGTAAAATATGATGATTTTATGAGGCTACCCTATAATTCATTTCAGCTGCCCCAGAAGTAAAATGACAGTGGTGTTTAAGGGGCTGCTTGCAGAGGTCATAACCTTCTGCACACAATATATTGAACAATTCCATCATTCCTGCCTTCAAAGTGAATTTAGACTGACATAGCAGAATAGAAAAAAATGCTTAATAAACTAAGGGTTTTATTGCACACACACAGAGTCTCATAGGTATGCACTCAGCAAAGTGGGCATGACTCTATAATAGGTACACTAAAAAAAGCAATCTGTTTGTATTAATATCCTCTTTCACCACACTGAGTAAAAAAAAAGCCTTCTCCAGTTACTTTACTCTTTATCTTCATCAGCTTAACGTTTGTTTGGCTGTAGTGTTACCTTAAGAGAGAAACCTTATCTTGCAAAGTGAGAAATACGAAATTTAAGGGAACTAATCTTTTATGCACAGCAATAGATGCAGAGCACAGAGCCAAGTGAGGGATTCAGGAGACACTGCTCTGGCAAGCACTGGCCTGCGTGCATGTCCTCTGGCGAGGAGAGAAACTTTCCGTTGCGCTGCCCCCTCAGCCTCTTCAAGAGCATTGAAGGCGAGTGCTTAGAGGGCCATCTCATCAGCCCAGGTGCTGAGTCAGCCCAAGAATTTTCAACTACAGGAGAAAAGGGATCACACCAGAGAATTTTCTCCTTGAGAACCTAACCGTGTTCTAATCAGAGATGGAAATTTCTGAGGTGTTCTGCACTTCTAGAACACGTGTCAGCAGTTTAATGCAATGAAAAATGGAAATCACGGTCATGCACTTCTCACCTCACACGTAAGCATTATTTAACCCTTTGATGTGGTAAGATTTGTAAGAAAAATCCTTCAGACTTTCATTGCCTTGAAAGAGCTACAGAAAATAATTTGATAAACCATGCCCAGTCTTCAGCACTCTCTTTCACAGTACCCCCTGCACTAGAGAGAAGCTTGCGTCCCTAATCTCCAGCTGAGCTCTAGGAGACTTAAACCAGATCCTCCAGGATCCTTCAAAACACTTAAGACCCTAGATCCAACTAACCTGCTAGAAGCTGGGATGAACAATGGGAAGAAAAGCCTTAAATATGTGGCCTTCATGCCCTAAATGTGAATCATAAACACAGCACCATCCTTCTGCTATAGAGAAGTTCCTCATCATAAATAATTCTTTATTGCCAACACTTGTTTGCTGATTGCTAATTGCTTTTACTTTGCAGTCTCAGTGTTTCACCATCATATTGTACAGCCACTGGTACTTTACTTTTCAGGCATATGAAACGTGTCCAGATAACGGCACCAAAGCTGGTGAGACCTGGAACACGAGCCCTATGAGGAGAGGCTGAGGGAGCTGGAGTTGTTTAGTCTGGAGAAGAGGCTCAGGGGTGACCTCATTGCTGTCTACAACTACCTGAAGGGAGGCTGTAGCCATGTGGGGGTTGGTCACTTCTCCCAGGCAACCAGCAACAGAACAACGGGACACAGTCTGAAGTTGTGCCGGGGGAGGTATAGGCTGGATGTTAGGAGGAAGTTCTTCCCAGAGAGAATGGGCTGCCCAGGGAGGTGGTGGAGTCGCCGACTCTGGAGGTGCTAAAAATAAAGACTGGCTGAGGCACATAGTGCCGTGGTCTAGTTGATTGGACAGGGCTGGGTGATAGGTTGGACTGGATGATCTTGGAGGTCTCTTCCAACCTGGTTCATTGTATGATTATATGATGCATTGTCAGTCATATTTTTGTTGTCTTTTCTGTGTAACTGTCAGACCCTGAAGCTGGTTATGAGACTCTGAAATGGGAAATTTTTGTCTTGGTCAATTTTCAGATAAGTCTGCTGCAGGAATTTAGCAGAGGAATTTATTTAAACGCCATTTGTGAACTACACTAAGGAATCGTCAGTAAACCATGACAATTAATAATGAGAGGATGCTCGCCTGGAGGACTTCTCCCTAATGAGGTTTGGTTTTAGACAGGCATGCTGTTTGGAAGTCAGATACCATGTTTCTTGAGATTTGTATTTTTCTCCCTATCTAGCAAGGCTGTGAGATTTTGTTAATAATAAACCACAGTGTCACTAATGATTGCATATAATGGGAAAAAGCATGACCGTGAGCCTACTCGAGGAAAAAGAATTTTACATACCATTCCAATGGCTGTTATTTATTTATTTATCTGTAAACAAAAGATCTTAATAAGACAGCACAGTTGCTTTGGAAGTAGACATAGCCAGGTGTGCTTAAAAAGAGACTATGGACAGCTCTGCAGTGGAAAATATGATGATGCACATGTCTTCAGAAAAGGGTTTCTGCTTTGAAATGCATCTCTCTCTAATGCAGGATTCTTGTGTAGGACCTGTTCTCAAATGTCCTTTCCTAAAGGACCTTTCCCTTACTTTTTTTATCTGTGATATTTGCATTACTTCACGCTCAAAAACTCTTCCAGTCCCTATCATTCCATAATTCTCTCATTCTGTAATTTTTCAACATGTTCTTTTGGACACTACTATAAGGACTTACATGTGATAGCCCTGGAGATATTTGCGTACATACCAATGGAGGCATACAAGACGCATAATCAGAAAAAGGTGGTATGTAAGGAATGATGTACAGCTTACTGTGTTTGAGAGAGATGGTGCAGTCCTACCTATGTTTGTTGAACTCCCTGGCACCCTGTTAGCACAGGCCTGTGGAAGTTTCACATCTGTTAAGAGTGGGGAGTGAGTTAGTGAATGCTTCTTGGATTCTTCTAAATAAGTGGATATCTGGGTCATGGGATAGGAAGGTCACCAGACTTACGGATTCTCCTGTGGACAAATCCCCACTGATACTAGAAGGTAGCCAGAATGTAGTTGTGACAGACTAGTTATCAAACAGTTAATATGTGTGATAAGTTTTGGCTGAATCTTTCAAGCAAAATTAGCCTGTACCATGGTTTTGAAATGACTGCATCAGGATGAAGTCTTTCTTTCTAAACATGAGATATTTCATCTCTGTTCATTAGGTGTTCATTCCCATACTGGGCAGAACTCTCCTTAAAGTAACACAAAAAAGAAGAATAATATTGTTATTCCTAAATTAGTAAAGTTCTCCCCTGGTCTAAGGCTGCCCAACCACTTACTTCCTGCAGTGAGCAGCATGTCCTCAAGTTACGGAAATGCACAATGGGAAAATGTGTTCCTTTGCCTCAGCTGCACATCTGATAGCCCTTAGGCAGAAGACAGGTTTGAAAGGCATCTAACCAGTAGCCACACACTGCGTCTGGTTCTTCAGGTAGTTCAAGATACAGCAACCATGTTAAAAAAAAAGCATCACTCCTTTACTCCTTGCCTCCGGCAACATCTGCTTGTGTGACAAAGCGAAAGCTCAGTAGTTCCACACTTCAAAAACTAGTTTGATGTCTGACTTAGATTCAAAGCGCTCAGTAACTCCGTGCTTTGCACTTACCTGTTTTAATCTCTCACAGCACAAGCAACTTGATAATGTAATAATCAAACAAAAGATTGACCGAGGATGTAGCAAGCTTAACACATCCTTCTGATTCTGCTACTGTGGAGTGATAGATACTTGAAGAAGAAAAGAATTCCCCTAGTGCCTTCATTGTTTTCCAGGCATCTTTCCAGATGAACTTTCCCAATTGTAAAATCATTACAAAGTGGAAATGCAACCTCTTTAAGAGCCGACTTGATCACCCAGTCTAATCTGAGGCACTGTAATGCAGTAATGAATCCTACAGGCAAAAGAGGCCTTCTCGTAGCTGGCTCTGTAAGCTGAAAAAACAGAAGATAGTGCATTATATATATGCCAGAATGTTATTTTTGACTGCTGTGTAATTTGGGATGTTACCGAACCAAGGTCTCTCCAAAAGCTAGAGCCTAAACTCTAAAATGAAAAGCCCTTGAATGTCTTGACATTCCAATCTCCAACTGAATTCAGATTTTAACCCCTCACTGGCAGCTGCAGTATTCCTGCTTCCATTCCTTCCAAGACTGTTGTGGGGTGTGACAGTTACAGGATGAAAGAAGCTGTGGGTACAGCTAACTAAAAAGGTCCTTTCCCAGTCATACTGCAGCTATATCAGGCACTCTATGAGCAACAAAATAATGCTTAAAACATACTTCCACCAGAGAAGTACTGGAAAACCAGGCTGGTATCATCCTCTCTGAGTTTGCTTACTGGGAGGTTTTTTATGTGAAAATAGAACAAAATCAAGCCCATTCAACAACAAAACTCCAAACTTGCTACTGGGGCAGGAAATGAGAGAAAAAAACCAAACAGTTATGTTTTGTTTTTCAAAATAAGAAAATTTCATTTTCAGAATGGCAGAGAAGAAATTGATAGCTAACTTACAGATTTACAGGGAAGGTTCAGCACACAGAAAGATATGTGTAAGTATAGAAAATCAGAGGTGAAAGAAACATTATCTCTTTACATCCTTCTTAGGAAAAGAAGCAATTGCAATCAGGTTGCAATTCGGTTATTGGCTTCAAACTCTTTGTAAAATTACTTTGCCTTTAATAATGCATCTTACCTTAAAGCTGGAGGCACGTTTTCTCTAGTTTGGAAAACAAAGCTTAAGAATTGTCTTGTTTGGGTTGGAATAAACCAAATAGTCGTTCATGTAACAAAGTGATAGTTTGGGACAAAGCTAATTTTTTTAAAATTGTGATCACATTAACATGGAAAAATCAGTTTCTAAGTTTACTATTGACTCAAATGTACTAACATTTTTGACTCCCTTGAAAGCATAGCATTTCTACCCTCTTTAAAACAGAGGTGATTCAATGTTCTGCAGTAAACCTACAGCAAACCCACAGCAACTGCACTTGGAAGCTCTAACTGCTTTCCAGCAAGGCAGCAGTCTCTGAGAAAGGTCCACTGTTTAGGCACTAAAATGATACGGGGGCAACACCAAGTCTTCGAGTGGAATGTGTGTAGATCGGAAGTGTTTTCAGAAGGTTTGATAAAAATAACATTTGAGGGTTAGTTTGAAGGGGTTTTTTTGTTTGCTTGTTTTGTTTTGTGGTGTTAATAATCTTGTTGTAATCCAATAAATCACAAGAATTTAAGGGTCATGGAAAGAAAAAAAAAATAACATCTCTGAATGCTTAATAGAAGTGGAGACATTAGGAAGCAGAACTAGGACTCTAGCTCTGTTACTACAACATAACCACTCAGAAAACCTTTGTGTGAAACATCTGTGTTGCTCGAATAGCTCAAAGCAGGTAATGGGACAAGGAAGTATTAAAGGTGTTTGTGTTACGTACAAGCATGTGAGGGTCCATCTACTTTCCTTAGGTGTCCTTTGGTATAGTAGTCTCCCTGCCCAGCTCCCCTGCCGTCTGACAACGGATACACCTCAGAGTGAGCTTCTCGGTCTTGTCCAAGTTGCTGTTCTTTCTTTCTAGTTTATGCAGCCAATGTTACACTGCTAGGAACAACAGATGTGCTCCTCTGATGCTGAAAGTTATTCCTATGAAAGACATATTTTTGTTTTGTTATCTACATGGCTATTTTATGCATTTGCCTTTTATATATGCACTCCTGTATTACTCAGATCATACTAACACTTTATATGGTATCTGTTTTATGTTGCAGGTTGATAGTGTATATGCCTCACATAATGTATTTACTATTTTATATGGGGTTTATAGGTATACGGACACTATGAAAGCCATAGATGCTTTCCACCTATTGGGGAGGGGAGAGGTGTTAGTGCTTTGATTTTGATGGATTCAGCATCTGTGGGCGCAGGCTATGATTGCTGCCAGGAGTGAGCGGCAGAGATCTGGAGTGTTTGACACAGCATAAGCAATGCCAGAGTCTGACAAGCAAGCCCATGCTGCTCACCCAGGCTTTCCACTGTGGGTGGGTGCTTCTGAGGTGTATCTGTTTTGGTTTAGGCACAGCTTTTTCCTTGACTCTCCAGTGTCTGCCGTCAGCACGCTGAATCCAGGTGCAGTACCCTTGCAAAGGCAGCCAGCACGAGCCCAGTGGTTCCTGGTGTGCAGGGATGCCAGGCCTGTCCCAGATTACCACATGCTCATGTTCCCATGCTAGAGGACCCTCTGCAGCCAGAGCATCCACCTGCCCCCATAGGGTGGCACAGCTCTAGCTCTGCAAGGCAGCTGTGCAGCCTGGCTGCTTTGCTTGCACAGAGCACGGCACAGCTAATAAGGAGCAGGCGTTTGAGGCTGCAAAATTTTCCATCTGTTCTCAGGATTTATAATTGTATGCAACTCACTGTGCACCTTCAGTGATCCATAATTGCTAGGCATTTGCCTCATTAATCATTCAGGTGGTGTGAGCAGCTCTATACACAACTGCACAAGTTATGGCCAAATTTACATATCCTTACCGTGGTTTATATCATTTACCCCAAGCAATTTTTTTTGGAACTGTGGTTGATTCTGAGGGCATTGGCAGTTATTGTAGCTTAGGGGCTTTTGTATCGTGAAGTGCCACAAGATGGCACTGATTCCGAGGCACCTCTGCCTTGCTGGCCTCCTGCTGCCCAGGCATCGCCTTTGCCATCGCAGCAGGTGCAGTTTAGGCTACCTCAGTCATTTGTCACTAACTAGCTGGTGGCTCCAGCAGCACTCTGCTTTTCATGGTTTGTTTTGTTTTAAGCGGTGTCTATGAAATGCTGCGAGTCTGTGACAAAGATACAAATGCTGTGTGATAGCTGCTGGGTTATTTTGCAGGGTCTGAGCCAAACCATACAAACAGTACCCCAAGACCAAACTGCATTAAGTCCACCATAAGCTGATGTTTGTTTTTCGTTGCTAAACTGTCTGAAGCAGTACTCTGTTGGTGGACGAAGTTGTTGCTGTAGCTGCTTCCTTCTGGAGACTCTTCTGCCAGCACCCTGGTGAGTACAAAAAAATGCTCACTTTGCAATGTTTCTTACTCACATCTCATACTTCAGCCTTAGACATTCATCTCTAGACTCTCCAGGTACTCTCAGCTGCTTCACAGTAAAACACTGTTCACTGCTTTTGACAAAACTGCCTTATAGGTGGGTTGTACCAACCTGAATGATGCTCCAGTGGCATATTTGATTGGTGCTTTTGACTCACTTTGAGGTGACACTGGGTTTTCAGTTTCACCTAAGCATAATCAAAAGCCTAACAAACACAGTATATTTCATTCTTTCATTAAGTAATTTATTACACTGCAAGCTCTTTAACTGCATCAGAAGAGTTTCTGGATAAAACCAATTAACTGTCATTGGGGTTTAACACTCTGCTCTCAGAGAGATTGCTTCTAAGTAAACCCTGGTGCTACAGAACCTGCCTGACACTGAAACAATGGTCTTTCCATTTAACAGGCTTCTAGTCAAGTAACGTATTTCTTTTGCCTGGACACAAATTACCAAAAGGGAAAACAATATATTTCAATGGCCTTTCTTATTTATGAAAAATACACACCAGCAGTACAAACACTGGACAGATGCTTACCTTTAAACACATGCCATTCAGCTGTTAAAAAAGTGAGACACCAACATATCAAAGGCATATTATTGGCATATGGTGTCTGACATGCTTCCACAAATGAATGCATACACTGGCCTTCATGATGACCATGCAGACTGTTTCTTTCCATGTGAACAGTCGATCCAGGGAACAGTCAGATGTAAAAGAAGGTGTACATTGGATTTCTGGGGGGAGAGAGAGTACGCAACATGTTGTGACCAGACAGTCTGGCAGATTAGGAGAATGTGTGACAAATCATTTACTCCTCCTTGTTGACTTTCAATCAGCAAGCAGATCTGCTGGGAAGTAATGTTCAGCTGGCCAGTGGTACTACACGCTCTTGCGTTACGGTTCTGGGAACCATGTCTCCTCCTGGGATAGCAACCCCATCTCCAAAGAGAGAAGAGTACCCTCTAAAACAGTGACAAGTATCAGACAGCCACATTAGACTGTTTTTCTAATTCTGCCATAAAGATTTGTCCTGGTTCCTTTAATCCTTGGGCATGGGTACAAGTAAAAAAAACCCAAGCAGAGTCTCCTAGCAGTTGTTGCAAAATGGTCTTCATTTGCTGGAACCGTTTCATACCATGTTGCTCACCTCACAAAGGCACCCCAGGATCAGCCAGAGCACAATCACTGCTCCTGCTGAGCTGTTCTGCCAGAGGCAGGCAAGTGGAGTCAGACAGACACAATGGGCTGCTCCCAGCGCTCGCCTCAAAACTGACGGCTAGATCTCCTTGACATATGGCTGGCAGGTCCAGGACACTGGAGGTTGCTCTGTGGCTGTAGGAGAAATAGGTGTTGAAACTCTCTGGTATTGTGGGGATTGGCCAGGCCAGCATGAGGCTATGTGCCAAGGTACTCAAACACCATTTAGACAAAAAAAGCAGGTTTCAGTGGAAAAAGCATAATTTCATGCGCTGAAAGAGCTCTGCAGATGAAAATTAGAGATACCAATGTAAAGGCTCTTCAGGGCACCCCCAGGGTCAGATGTAAGGCTAAGGGAACATGTGAGACTTCAGCTTTAGCATTCAGTAGCTAGATTTTATGTTTCTTTCTAGAAAGTTGTCACAGGGTAATTGTTCAGCTCAGAGACTATAACAGCAAGAACACAGTAAGTAAAAGCTGTGCTAGTTTGAAGCAGGCTATAATGTTTTGGTGAGAAGAACTAGATAAACAGGCTGTGGAAAGAAAACAATGGTGATGTCTACTTTGCTCGTAGGCTTGCTGAGATGTATAAAAACATAAGTCAAAACACAGATAACACATTGGCATCACTCTCACTCGGGCTGCTGCCTGAGCTGCAACTCTCTAACCTCATCCTCCATTTTGGACTAACACACTTTGCTTCCTAACCCCCTGGATGAAGATCCAGTCTTCCTTGGGACTCAGGTAAGGATGAGAAGGGTAGGGAGAAGGTGAAGGGGTGGTTGAGAGCCCCTCCTGGAGACTCCGGTTTCTGGGAGGGGAGCTGTGTGTCTGTATTACATTTTATCTTGTATATTCCTGTATATACTGTAAATATCTGCTTGTATATTGTGCTAGCTGTAAATATAAGCTTCCTTCGTATCCAGAGGCAACTGAGTCTAGGCATGAATTGATGGCAACGGTGTGCATGTACAAAAGAAGTGAATGAATGTGAAGGCGCACGTACAGAAAAGGTTTGGAGGAGCACAAAGGTCCACGTATGCAAAAGGTGCTAATGAGCGTATACCGAAAAGTCTTGAATGAGCGCAAAAGACTGGCGTGGGCGCGTACAGAAAAGGCGTGAATGAGCGTGAACGCGAAAGGCTCACAGGAGCGCAAATGTGTGCACACCCAAAAGGCGCTATTGAGCAGGTGTATCGCCACCCTTGTTTGGAACCTGCACCTACACACACACTTACCTGTGTTCAGTGAGGTGAGCTTGCCTTTAATCGCAAGTTCGATAAGAACAGGCCTTTGCTGTACTTCTAGGCCTAAGCTTTCAGCTCTTAAACTAAAAGATAGTGTTTATAGCATTTCTACAATTTATTTTACCAACCTCTCCTATGCATTCTCTCTGGTATAGAAAGACCAAAAAAAAAAGTGACGTGCCATATATTGTCTTCTAGTCACTAGTTGGTCCTCCTTTAAGGGCCTTGTAAGACATTTTTTGTGTATTGTTTCCCTGCATATGTGAGTAGCTTTACTACTTCGTCCCCCTCAGGACCACTTAACAACATCAGCAAAGCAATTAAGTGTAGTTTTCACGAAAATGCCAGAGGCATTACACTGTCTGGATGGGAGTCTCAACCCAATTATTTTCAGCTAGTTGTGAACTGTGGAAAGTGGACTTTACTTCATTATAACTTCAGTTCCCACTGATTAAAAGTCCAGTGTGTTACAGACGGTAAGGAAAAACGAAACAAACTTTCCATCAATAAAACTGCTGCATATTCTTCAACAAAGGGGTTTACTTTTCTCCAGAGAAGTGATTAAAATGAACTGATTGAACTATAATTTGATTGACTGAAGAGCCACAATCCATTGCACTAAAGCTTAAATTCCATCTTATTGCTCTGTTTAACTCTGAATATTAAAAAAAAAAAAAAATCACTGTCGGTCTCACAAACCTCTTACGCAGTCATCCAGCTGAAATGTCTTGCTGCTCACAGGCTGTGCTAGGTTCCGTGCTTTCTGTGTTGTGTGTGCCCGATGCACAATGGATCCATGCTGAAAAAGACACCTAAGAAATTACATTAATGCAGCTTTAAACCTTCAGAAAAGGCTTGTTATGTTATCAGCTATCTTGTACCCAATACATAATCATTTCTGTATTGTAAACTCAGACACAAGGAAGGTTAACTCAAGGCTGGAGAATAAATGACGGGTTATAGACAGCTGTTGCAGCAAAAATTAGCATATTCTCCTGCCAAAGTATGCAGCTCTGATGCACCTTCCTACTGTAGGGCAGCCTTCAGCAAGATGTGAGGTTGCCAGATGCACAGGTTTGTATGCATGCATCTGTATGAATCTCTCTTTCCAGGAGATACTGAAAAGAGGCACTTCTGGTCAGGTCTCCAATAGATGCTGGGCTGGCTCTGCCTGAATTCCAGTTATAAAGATAATTTCTTCGGACCTGAGGCAAGTTTTTAAGGTTTGCTTAGTCTGTGAGGCCTTCATCTCCACAGATGAAAAGGTGTGCTGCCAGATACTCCTATTGCACAGCGGGGTCTAATGAAAGCCAGTTAAGAAACAGAGATGCTTGTTTCTGTCAACAGGCTACTGTGATGTTTTGATACAAAAAATACCTAGAATATTGCTCCCTCCTCTGAAAATGTAATTAAATTCCCATTGTAAGACCATCCCTGTTTTATGATACTTGCCGTCTCTACTCCCTCTTTGTATTTTGCAATAAAATACAGTATTTCACTTACAGCTGCACCACCGTTAACACTGAGTAAAAATATATTATAGTGCTAACTTGCAGTGAGAACACATTACCTTGGTAATTTACATTAACCCATCTGGAAAAGTATGCACGGAAAGATGAGCAACAGATAGGTTAAGTACTTCATGCACTTCCTCTGCTGGATACATGAAACTCCAAATGAAGTCCACAGAAGTTTTTCCATTGACCTTACCAACAACCGGGATATAGACTCCTTGAGCTATAGTATTTACTGCTGAGCTCTGTTTGCCACCGAGCTTTGCGCTTCTGGCCGTGGCTGATCTGCAAGGCTGGCTTCACGGCTGTTCATGCCGTAGATGTGAAATGTATCCGCTCCAGCCCTTGGATGCTGCCAATCCCAGTTTTACAGGGATTTCTAACCGTTAGGGATTACTAATTCACTATGTTCTTTGGTCTCATTATTTAAGATGAGGGCATACCTCATTTTCTCATATTTGTAAACCAAAAAACTACTAAGCCTTGACTGGAGTCACTGAGGTGATATCAATCTGATAAAATGCCGCCTCCAGCAAATTTGAAGGAACACCTTTGCCAAATTGCATTTGGCACTTAATGATAGGCTTGCATTATTGGCCTTTTTACCTCCTCTTTCATTTTGATTACCAATTACTGCCAACATTACCCTCTCCCCCACCTCACTGTACGCATGTAACTTTGAGTAAAGACGTGTGGCGGTAACAGTAGCAGTTAAAGGGAGACAAGGGTAAAAGCAGAAGCACAAATCTGTAGGTGTCTCGAGGCTGCAAGATGTTCGCCATGTTCCCTAAGCCTGGCTTTATATACACACACACCAGTCATGTAGGGCCCCAAAATGCTTAAATGACTACTTACTACAGCTAGATAAATGACTACTCACTGCAGTAAGATACTACTTATCTTACAGTTCTTGCCTAGCTAAATAAGTTGTTTTCTCAGTTGTACCAACACCTTCATGTGTAAAAAGCTGCATAAGGCATTGTGTTTTAAGTAATTTACATCTTATTTTCTTGCAGGACAAGGAAAGGGCTAAGAAGAGGAGCCCCAAGTGCAAAACTAGCTTCAAGACTCCTGTAATTCCTGACTGAGAAAGCAGCAGAGATCTTACAAGTCATTTACTCATCTCTCACAGAGTTCCTACATTCATGGCAGCAACAGCGCCTGGGAAGGGTTTCAGGTTTTTTTCTTGTCACAAGAAATCTGGGAAGCATGCAAGCAAAAATCTTTCTTCAAGTCTCCATGTCCTCCTAGCCTGTGCAGGCACGTGGAGGAGGAGAAACAGGCATCATGTGACCCAAGCAACTGCTTACTGTGATTCCCCAGAAAGGTATCAGTGACTATAAGGACAGGAACTTACCAACAGTTCCATTAGACCATGCTGGACTGCAGCATCGGGGAAAAAGTGAAGAGTGATTCAAGCTGGATCAGTTTCCTGTAGCTGTGGGTATCCTGGTAAATGCACAGGAAATAGCCATTCACAACAACCAAAAAGAACAGCCCTTTGCTGTAGATGCTGCAACTCACGCAAGCAGCTTCTCACTTCTCTGTCCTTACCCTGCTATGGAGAGGCATCAATTTTTTGGTTTTCAACTGCAAGCTGATTTGAAAAAAAAATCTGTAATTGCAAAAGCAAAATATATTAGCCAGTATATTCCTGTTTGAAAAACACAGCACTTAAAAACAGAGATTCATGGTAGCTCTGTAGTTAAAGAAAATGTGATTACTGCAATTCCTTCACTAGGTTAGAGTTTAGCTATTTAAGAAAACGTTTCTTTAAAGACATAGTGTTATCTGCAAACACTTGAATACTCTCTTCCTAGCAACCAAGGTCTAGCATCATAACAGCAGCGTATTTCCCTTTTTCCCTGTACCTTGTATTAAGCCACAAGTCTTGTTCGCAGCCCTTCAGGCCATTCAATAACCATCAGGTTCCTGGAATATAGTTTTAGGTGAAAGTCTAAGCCAATGACTAAGCCACCTCTCTATTTTCAGAAAAAAAAATTAATTGAGCTTTTATCTAAAACCACCACATGAGTAACAGGAGTGCTCTCAGCTTTAACATTACAGGAAAACCATCTATCAAACTACTCAAAAAGGCTTTGGGCCAAAATCCCACACTGGATAAATCCAAATCTCTATTTGAATGCCTCTGTCACCGCTACCTGCATGTAAGACTATAGACAGAGGGTCAGATTTTCCCAGTTCTGTGTATCCCTACTTCCCCTGACAGAAATACCAATAAATTAACTTCAGGCACTAAGCCTCTATACATTTACTAGCCTGCTGCACAAATTAAGTCTTCAAATTACCAGCTGCATTGGAGGAAGTTGAATTCCAACTGCTGCGAGTACAAAATACAGATACTGAGTATTCCCTTGGGCTTTAGCTCTGTCTTTAAAGGTTGTGATAGTGCTGATGTTTTTCAATAAAGCAACAGGCTTTTTGGATCTCTTTAAACATTTGTTGGATGCTGGGGATCAAAAAAACCCTCACCAAAACAGAAGATGCATATGCTAAACAGAAGCCTCTCTTCCTCTACACCCCTTCTTCTCTTAGGTAACAGCAGGTTTTCTTTTTTTTTTTTTTCCCCTTTCTAATTTATCTGAGGGACATGGTCTCCTTGCTAACTCTTAAAAAAATATAGAGGAGTAGATGGGAAATCTGTTTTCTATGAAGAAGATGAAAGATAGCTAAGTGACCGCTTGTGTCCTCCTTGATGCTTACAGTGTGGTCAAAGAGCCAGCTCCCATCTCTTTTCCCAAGAGAGTTCACAGACAACTGTCCAGAAGAGTACATGGTCTCCCCAACAGTTCTGCCAACAGCAGGACACACTGCAGCACTCTGGACTGCTGGTGCCCTGTCATTTCATTGCCTCTGAGGTCTGCTGAGTGTATTAAATTAACGCTGTTCCCAGGCAAAGTAAAACGTCTACCAACAGAATGGTGTAGCATAATAATGGGATACAAGGCATAGACATCCGTCTAAATATTAAATGGTTGGCAGGAGTGGGGAGCAGTGACATGACTCCAGCTTACACAACAATGTCAAATGTATATTGTCACACAGTTCTCCCAGCAGATTATGCTCACCACCACTTAACATTTTCAAAGCCTATCTCAGTATTTTTGCATTTGTTTCACCCTTAATAATTTATTTATGAGTTCAGTATTATTAGCAATTTGAAGCTTTATTATAAACTATCCTGGGGGAACCTCACCTGCCTCATCTTATTAAATTATTATTCCCAAATATCTAATTTACATTTAATAAGACATCAATTGAACATCAATAAAATAATAATGAATTCATAAACCACATCTTCCTAGAAATACTGATAGTTTAAATATGTAAGCAAATGCAATGCACAGGCTGTAGGTCAGCTGCCAAATCTCTCTGAGAGTATCTGTCAGAATCACTTAGTATTTAGAATACACCAATAAGCAATCAAAATATTTAATCACGATGGTCTTCAACTAATTCCTAGGATAACTGTGATTCATACCAACCCTTATAAGGCAGAGCTGGGAAGTAAGCAAGTCTTCTATGTAAATATGCAGGCCAGCTCAAAATACTGTAAATGCCTAAGGGTCTCCATGTTTCCATGAAATCAAATGGCAAAAGAATTTTAGTTTGGGTAAATCTTTATTTTTTCACTTTATCTTATTCTTGTAAACTAAAATGCTTTATTTTTTTATATATAATGTTAAAATACTTTTTTTTTTTTTTTAAAACTGACTGCAACTACTGCCTAAGAACGTTAAAATGACACAGTTCTGCGTTGGGCATTCTGTTTTAACAAAGTATCACCCCAAAGGACAAGCTCTCGCAAGTGTTCCTACCGGACAGAAGCAGCATTATTTTACCCTAGCCCTAATCCTACTAGTACCATAGCGCAGTTCATCACCAGCTGGGGGCCACTTCCATGTGTATTTCCTAGGTTCAGGAGAAGCCCACATGGACTTCTTGTCTTCATTTCACCAAGTTCTTATTATGTACTTAACAGGGCAACTGTTACGAGGGCATGAAAAAGAGCCTTAGATGTAAAAGATGACCGTGTTGTCAGTAGCAGGTTTCTCTATGCCAATTGCTAAGAATCACTTACCTCTGCTCTTCAAAATGATCCCGATGAAGGCAGTGGAAGTGCCTCAGCCCTTCACTTCAAAAAGATTTATATGAGTGCTTTCAATGCCCATCTGTTGAACTGAACCCAAATGACAGTAATAGCCTTCTATGATACTTTTTAATGTTCACTGACTCTCCTTGCCTTTTCCATCCACATTTGTCCTTTTTAAGTGTTCGTGTCCACTGTCCAGCTATCTCCAATACATAAGCAAGAATTACAAGGCCAGCTGAGCTGTCCTCAGGCATGCAACATGGGCTCGTACCAACGTAAGTCCACAGGAAACCTTAATGCTTGGGATGTTTAAGTCAGTCCACCAAAATGTGCTATTCAAACCTTACCTACCACGGGGAGGTCTTGGTTGAGCATTTTAAACAATGTTAAGATCTAGAGGTTACACTAGCATTACACTGCACTTAAGAGCACATCTCAATTGCACTTGTCAGGCTGTCACTCCCACTCACCGACTTGCACTTCCCTCTGTTACACAGCATTTTGGCAGTCCGTGCCATAGTCCCATGGCGGTGCTACTACACTACAGCCTGAATGAGCTGGACTTACCCAAGGTATAAGCACTTCAGAAACATATAAGCAATTGCATGCATATGTATGTTCTCATCCTTGGCGTGTCTTTTTTACAATAAAGGACTCAGCAAGTCTAGAATCAAGGATGACTCCTGTGTTCCTCTCAAGCAGATCCAAACACATTCCTTTTGGAAGGCACTTTCATAGGGAAATGGTGATTTACACAGCACTTGTCCACAGCTTCAAGAGATGGTTCTAACTTTAGGGCAACCTGCTCATCAGATGCTCCATTTCCTTTCATTTAACCACACTCAAGCTTTGAAAGAAAAATACCACTCACCTCTCCTTTAAAAAAGATTTCCACTATAGACTAGTTTCACTGCCCTCATTCAAACTACTTGCTGACTTGAATAGTTTCTTTTCTTAAAAATAGTCTTCGTTTTCTGAGTCATCTTTGAATGGACCCTGTGAAAATCAACAAAAATAATACCCCAGAGAGACACACATCAGTTTGTCTCCAGTGAGAGCTGTATAACCTCTTCTGCAAACACGACAATGAATAATGATCAGTTTCTTACTTCTCTTATTCTCTTGTGTGACAGACCCTTAATTATGGCTATTACATTATTAATTGCTTCAGAGGATTCTATAGGGCTAAAGCTGCTTTCTCTTCTGGGCATCAGTATTAAAAGCCTGCTAAAGAAAGCTCCTCAGAAACATCTGCTGATGTTCATCCCAACTAAAGCATGCTCTGCTCTAGACAGAAGCACACAGCTTCAACTGGCTGCCACACAGTAAAGCATTCTGCAAAAAATAGTAACATCAATGAAAAGTAAAGATTTCCACCTGAAAACACAGAGAAAAGGAATGCCTACCTCTCATTAAGCTTGGAAAACTCTTCAGACTTCTCATTGTCAGACCTCCAGATCCTATAAAATTCACCCATGCTTAATGAGCTCCTGACCACCTGAGGCTTGTGCCACAAGACCGTTAAAGCAGTATCACAAGTAGTGACTACATAACAGAAAATGAAACTAGAAACCACCCACGATGACACTGTACCACCAACATCTATTACCGCACCACAAGCAGAGCTGTAACATTTTAATTTTATATGGACAGCATTTAAGGACACCCTTCAGAGACAAATAGAACTCAACGTGATTCCACAGTCATCTAGGAAGGATGTCAACCCCAAGCAAGGAACATCGGCACAAGATCAAGATTCAGGTTTGCACCAAGCAACGAATGATTCATAAACTCTTTCTATGTAGGTAACATGAATCAATTCTTACACAGCAATTACGAGAAAATTAATGGAACTGCCTCCCAAGAGAATTACTGGAGAACACTGTTATCTTAGGCAGGTACATAGGGGCAAGTTAAAGCTAAGTATATACAACAGGCCATGATACATACGATAATGTATTTGTTTTAAGCTTGTTTTAGAATATAGAGCAACTTGCTGACAGCCAACATCTTACAGCATTATCTATGTGGAAAGTAATGCCTGGCAATTTATCAATTCTTAATAAAGCTCTGTGCTTCTAAGTATTACTGTTGATGCTGCTCTTGATTTTGATTCAGGGTTTTTTTTTCTAGGTGGCTCATGCATGTTTCCCCAGATCCCTCAGGACTTCCAAATACAAATTCCTACCCGATGAGCCTGTTAAAAAAATTAAGATCTGCATATGCAGCACTTCCCTTGTCTGCCCTCAGTCTGTCCATGAAAGTATCCTGAACCATTGCTATTATGAAGGAACACATGTATACTAAAAACAAAGGTTCCAAGATGAACGTTGCATTGTCCATAAGCAAGTTAACACTATCCCAAAAGCATGCTGCCAAACTATATTATTACATCACATTAAGCCTCTACACTGTTTCATGCAGGAAAAGAATTTTCAGGTGAATCACATCTGTAACAGTAAGGTTCTTCAGAACTTCACAACCACATGGTGATGAAGAAGAATTAAGCAGATTTAAAACCAAAGCTTTTCCAAAACTTCAGGCTGTTCCATACCTGTGCAATGACCATGACTGCAGATGACTCATAAGCTGCTTGAAATACAATCATGCTTTAATCACACAGCTCCATTATCAAGAGTTGTTTCAAGCAATTATGAAATACAAAGCCACGACTCTCAGTTATATCCTTAGATAACAGTAAATACCTCCCCTTCTGTGCATCTCTGACTGACATCAACTACTCCGTGAGCTGTGCTCCTCAGCTGTGGAAGCTTAGCAGCTTTTCACTGCTTTAGTTAACTGTGGGGATTGCTAAAGGCAGATCTCATATGAATTCTGATTTAACAAGAGTATGCTGCAAAAGGACATTCAAACTATTTACGATTCTTGTTTTAGTTTAAATCCTACATAACATTTTTTTATGGAGCTTTATGACTCCCAACATTTACAGCCTAAATGAAAGACTGCTAAACCCTCTCTGATTTGGCACACAAAAAAAACACCAAACAAACAACAACCCAAAAAAAAAAAAAAAAAAAAAAAAAAATCAATGGTTTGCTGCCCAAGTACATTTCTAATGAAAGAGACAATTCAGAAACCTACAGGACCATGCTTTATTGATTCATTTGCAAGTCACTAAAGCCTGCTGCCTATGTTCTCTCCAAGACGACTAACCAGATAGTGTTTCTTGTGTACTGAATTGCAGGGAAAAAGAATGACCCCAGATCTGTTCTGCTGGAAATCCAGGGAGACTAAACATATCCAGTAAATGTAAAACACAGTATGCCACTAAGTTAATGATAAATGTGTGCAGGAGACAAAAGAGACTTACATTTCCTCTTTATTATCCCTTCAGTTGGGCCACTGCTTTCTCTGTAATTTATTTACCCAGGACAGTTGGGCTCAGATGCATACCTGATTTTTTCATGGAAGCACTTGTTTTTCTCAATTTTGCAGATGGATTAAATAAGTCAGGAGGAGGCCAACCTACACGTGTGAGGTCACACTATGAACTGTAATCTACACTGCAGCTGATGCCTGAATCCACTCAGGTTCAAGACCTAATTTGGCATAAACCTGGTGTGTAGCTGTACTGCACTGTATATTTTATAAACAGATTTTTTATAATCTCCTGCGCTTCTTATGAAAGCAATAACAAGTAGTAAGAACAGCAAAGCCTACACTGCGCAAGATTTCCTATTAAATTCCACTAATGCATTTCAGCTGTGACCTGTAGTAATCTGGGTAACCTAATAAGGCTGAATGTCCTATAAAAACCTGGGATGCTATACTGCCTACCTGCAACATCAGAAGTACGAGACAGCAGTCAGATACCAAGTATCACCTAACAGAACAAAAGTGAATTTTAAAAAGAGATAAATACAGCAAAACACATTATCAAGAATAGGAAAACACAGACAAAAAAGAAATGTACCACCATTTCAACATCCATGCCCAACTCAAAACATCACACGCCACAGAGATTTAACGTCAGGCTTTACAGTAGCTATAGTTACTACAATCTCAGCCCTAGTACCTGGAAATATGGTATTTTCTCAGATTCAACCAGGTTTTTCCAGAAACCCAGTCTTCTGACATCTGTCTTATGACACAATAGGTTTTAGACCACTTACAGTTTCAGTCCCTTAGTGGCTTTAATACAATCCCTTGTAGAGAATAGGTTCAGGAAGCAGCCTCTGCTCTCAGGTAGCTGTTACTTGGCTAAATAGGGTAACAAGCAATTTAGAGGTGTATAGAGGGATTAAAAGATATTTTTTTTAATGCTCAATAATATTTTCCCTAATTCTAGAATAAGCCAAAACCCCAGGAAAAAAAAATCCCTTTTCTTTTAGAATTGTGTCTCAGCAGGGTGGCACACGCGCTGCCAAGTTATCGCTTTGTGCCATATACTGTATGTTCAAAGCCAGTATTCAACGTGCTAAGAAGTGACACTGAATCCCACAATCAGAAATAAAAACGAAAGTTTCAAAAAGATTTCAGAATTTAGATGAACATAAAGAGCTGCTTTGAAGATGGAAAGCATTTTACAGATTTACATTTTAGTCTGTGCTGAATGGATAAACAGACAAGAATATGCTTTTTAAAGGAGCAACAAGCCTTCCAGTTTAACACGTTCCATAGCTAGAATTTAAGAAATACTAAGAGTCACAGAACAAATTATTTATATTCACTGTACCACAAATTTGTTTCCCTTCTACTTAGTACTTCAGTTCTTGATAAGCATCAGAGTTTATAACTTTAAGTAATAACTAAACCTTAATTAGCTTTCTGTGAATCTACCTTCCCACCATTGTTCACATTTCCACCTTTCCCACACAACTACAAGCATTCAAAAGTATCAGGGCACTCTCACTGTTTAGGCAAGAGACTAGGAAGGTTTATTGAAGGTTTTCTTTTCTTCTGAAAGACACAACTAATGTTGCCAAAGTATTCATACACACTTTGAATTAAAAACGTTGAGAAAAAGGCTCTGGAAAGAAAATTAATTGGAAAGATTCGTTCTCAAACACTGCTTCCTGTCACTTCACTCCTAATGACTGAAGTGTTTTTATATTTTCTGTGTTCTCCCCTAGTGCTGCGTAATTTAATTTCCAGCTCCCCTGAGAGCTCTGTGACAAACCTCCAGGGTGTTTCCAGGATGTAAAGGTCAGAGATGAAGATGAGGAAGATGGGTTTGCAGAAGACAAGTTTCAGAATCTCTTGCTCCAAATCTGTCACTGACACAGAAACCAGGGACCATAAAGAACAACAGGCAGTCTCTTAAAGGAATACAAACTCTGGTGAGAACTTCCTAAGGACAAAAAAACCCAAAACCAACCCTGGTGGAAATCTCTTTAAGACCCTAGAGCAACTGCCACCAGAATCCAAATGACATTCCTTAAATCAAAGGAGGACAGCAGCTTTTCCAGAGATCTTCTGCATGGTAATAAAGTAAGCTTCCAAACTTCTCGAACGCAAATCTTACACTGAGAAGCCCAAACACTTACATTGTGTATAATGCTTAGTATTTAGGAAAATCCTCCTGTGCTAAATTCCTGGACTCCTGCCCATGCCATCCTCCAAAAACACCTTTCCCCAGCCAGCTCCTTTACTCTCCTCTCACAAGCCTCCAAATTCCCGACAAGATATTGTTTTTCTGGTCTAGCCACTACATGATCTTCTCTATGCTGGCTGGGTCCATTACTGTTAAACAAATGCCAGCCAATCTCTGTCTTAGGGTTCCCTAGCAACCTTATTTCCTTTTTTATTGGTTAATTAACATAATCACTTCCTAAGAACAACAGTAACACTAGTTAGTGGAACAGGTGTTGTAACATGTAAAAAAGTCTATAAAGAGAAAAATCAATATCTCACCAGATGTATGTAAAGGATGTACCATTCAATATCATGAATTCTCTTTTGGGAACATGAAACAATTCTCTGCTGCTTTTGGATGATCTGCTTCAGTCTTACCTTATTTGTTTTTCCCTGTTTAAACGAGTTCTTGCATAGCATAGACACGATCACCATTATGCTACTCTCTGCACCAGACATGCAAATATACGAACATTTGTGTGCCAAATTATTAAGGTTTGTCTATAGTGTTATACCCCTATTTACTATCTGTATTTTATGTCTCTCAGATTTCTAAACATTTAGATTTATATCACCGATGTCACGTATTTGCAAGCAGAGACAGTTTTATGAGCACTAAAAAAAGCTGCAACACACAGCCACTAAATACTAATGACATAAATGGTTTCCACTAATGGTCTCTATTTTTATTACAATGCAAAACTTCAATATATTGCAATTATCATTGCTCTCAGAGTGAACCATACACACTGTATAACACCAACTTCCATCTCTATAGCATAAAATGGCATTATTAGTTCAGCCCTGTCCTGCAAATGTTGACTCAATGCTCAAGTCTCCATTGTAGCTAAAAATCACTTTATTTACCGACTCTTACTGCTAACTAATACCCTCAATTGTCAGATGTGCCAATGCATTAGACATTTTTCAAAGCTTACTGCACTAATAGCATGTAAGCGTAGCACATGTCTTCGTGTACCTGTCAACAGCCCAGTAACTTTGCAAAGGTAAAGCATGTCAAAAGAAGAAATTATCTTCCCATGCTTCTGGTTAAAATATCTTTAGTGAGTGATTTCTCTAAAATATTGCAATACAAAAGTGCATTCAACAATGCTTATTCTCTTCCGAGTTTCTGTTTTACCGTTTTAAGGTTAAGTTTTACATTCTTTATTCATAATTAAAAAAGTCACTTTCCTTCAGCTCTTTGCAAGACAAAAGCTTGCTCTTAGGACTACAAGACAGTGGAAACCTCAATGCTGTCCATAAAACTGGATGAAAAGAAGTATATGGCAAAATCCCTCATATGTGAAGCGGGGTTAATTTAATTTCATCTAGGCATTTTACTTGCCAGAAACTTTCACCAAAAGAGCTAAATTAACCTCTCAGATTTTCTTCTTTCTGCTGACCTCACATAAAATAAGCCCAGTTATATCCCCTTCCATTGACTTCAACTGAGAATAACCTCCAGAAAGATGGAAGTTTGGTGGGTTTTTTTAAACGGGAGACATTTTTCCTATTTCCATGCAGCTGAGTAGTCATTTACACAAGGAAAACACCAGAGACAAAGTAGGTGTCAGACTTGGTAGCATTTTACATATATTTTCTGACACAAGGCAGACAACAGAAATGTGCACACAAAATATTCCCCTTCAAAGGCTGACTAGTGAGAACAGCAAAAACAGGAAGACACAAGTTTAATTATTATAGAGTTACCAAATACTGTTTGTCTTTAAAAACACAATGCAATTATCACCCTTAACTTTAGCTTGGAAAACCACTCCAAGCTGACAGCAGTGTTTTCTTTAAATGTTCTCACTCAGCTTGCATAAATCTAAACCTACCTGACTGACTAGAGAGAATAAATGATGCAAAATACTCAGAATAATAATACTTAAAGCTTACAACTGGCAATACTGACACGGCATTACTTCTTTTTTCCTCTGTCAATCATCCTGTGACAAGTGCTTTCTAATGTCACCTGAATCCACTTCAGTGTTCTAATATTTTGACTGAGTAGGTTTTATCAAGTATCCCCGTTAACTGCCTCTGTTCTACAACTGGAACAGTAAAATATTCCAAATGAAAATAGCTTGTATTCTGAAATTAAACCACGTGCTCAAAATAAAAAAGCTGATAGTTATTTGTAAGAAAATACAGCTTTTCTAAGCAAAATATTCTAGCTCATTTTCTCAATCCAAATTTAAAGTAATAGCTTATTTTTGCAATTCAAAATGTTAGGGGGGTGTTAATTTTCTTAAACATGAAATAAACCAGACTGACCACCTTCCCTTAGCACAAAAATGAAATATTTGGGTACATGAAAAGCATATAATTTTTAAATGAATCACCCCTTATTCTTGATGAAGCTGTTGGATAACTATAACCCATTCTGAGGAGTATTTTTTGACCTACTGAAATGCCATTTTTGACAACTTGTATCATTCAACGACATTCATTCTTTCTGCTTCGCAATCACAGTCTACCAAAGGAGGAAATGAGTTTTTTGGAGTAAGACCTCTGACAAAACCTGCAGCATTAACTTGAAGGAAAATACTGACTTAGTCTAAGTTTTTAAGTGTAATGCATACAATAAAAAAAGTCACAACGGGTCACAGGTCTGCTAATGGCAAGTCAACAAGTACCAGACTTTCTATTTTTTTGTGGTGGGTTTTTGGTTTTGTGTTATCTGGGGAGTTTGTTTGTTTTTCCCCTATCCCTCTTCCCTCAACTTGGGGTTCACAAGTTCATAACTCTGTGCTGCAAAATGCAATTTCATTGTGCTAACGGAGAGCACCTTGTTGAGGTCTCTGATTTAGAAGTGTAGCTGCCCTAGAAATGCTGCAATACCAACAAGACAGAGTGAGACTTCTGCAGAGGCCAAGTCAGATGGTCTCCAAACGAGGCTGCCCACAGCTCCTCATCCAAGTGCCTTAGATACTCGAGCTAGACAGTTGAATCAAGCCCAGAATCTAAACTCTCCTCTCCTCAAAATCCCAAGTGAATTTGGTTTGTGACTAAAGATTTCTATTCCAGCCTAAAGAGTGTATGTTCACTAAGGGAACTGAAAGAGAACAAAAGTAACAGCAGAGCTGTCACCTACAATCAGAATTACAAAGGCTAATACATACATTTCCTCAGCAGTATGTCCAACTGCTTTCTGAACTCAGAGATTTGACTGTGATCTGAGGACACCTTTCCCATCCTGTTGCTCAAGTCCCTTCTGCAGTGAAAAAGACTGAGTTATTGTGGAATAGCTTTCTATCTGGTTACACACAGTGAAACCACACTCCTTCAATAAAAAACCAAAAGCCTTTCTGTACCATTCAATGGTGGTCAATCAAGCCCTAAACTAAAAGCCTCTATTACCTGCTTGAAGTATTTCGCTACAGACAGGTTTTGCTTTAACATGTAAAGACACGATTTTAAAAAGCACTCTAGGAAGGATGACTTTCCATTTCTGCATTCTCTCCAAGGGGAATGGGGAGGATTATTTACACCGAGGGCTATGGGATTTTAAGGTATTTCTTCTTACAACATTACAATACAACACCATAACGTATGGAAGTTTGGGACTTTTGTCTTGTAACCATGCAGACGAATAGCTTCAACCTTTGAAAGAAACTGCAGTATGAATGTCTATTTTATTCCAGTGTTGAGTCTGAACAACTATTAATAGAACACTGATAAATGTTACAATAGCTATTCTTTTTCCTCTCCTCCTTTTATGCCACTGCCAATACCTATCCTTCCCCTGGTGTTGTCAGCTGATGCCTGTCTCATAACTCTCAGGGTAACAGCATTAGAAGAAAAAGAAATTAAGTTCAAATAAAACTGCCAGGTAGAATTCAATATTATGGATGGAACTGTTTTCTGAAACAGGCACATATATGCACAGTTATACCACTAATGACCCAGAAAGAACTTACCTATGAACATTTTATTACTATAATATTATTTAACAGAAGGGAAAAGATTATTTTTTTAGTAGATCTGTGGTTTTAACGACAAGAAATAACTAACTGTTATTTAGAGGGATGGGATGTCATGCAGAGGGACCTGGACAAGCTGGAGAGGTGGGCCCAGGTGAACCTCATGAGGTTCAACACGAGCAAGTGCAGGCTTCTGCACCTGGGCCAGAACAATGCTCACTATCAATACAGGCTGGGGGATGAGGTGATAGCGGCCCTGCAGAAAAGGACTTGGGGCTGCTGATGGCCAACAAGGTAGACACAAGCAGGCAGTGTACGCTTGCAGCCCAGAAGATCAATTGCATTCCGGTCTGCGTGAAGTGTGGCAGAGAGGTTATTCTGCCACCTGAGGCTCTACAGGGCTCTAGGCAGCCTGATCTAGTTGAGGATGCCCCTGCTTACTGCAGAGGGGGTTGGACTAAATGACCCTTGAAGGCCCCTTCCAACTGAGACCATTCTACGATTCTAACTTCATCTTCTCTACACACTTCCTGAGGACTGCTCCATGTTCACAGAAAATCAACAAGTGTTATGAAACCTTTGTAAAATGTGCACATGCCTAGCAGGACATTTCAGCAGGGCTTTTCAAACTCTAAGCATTTGTACAGTTCTCTTGTGTAGCAAATCTAGAAAGACAAGGAGCTGCAACTGTCAGTCCAATGAGAACAATTAGTGAGATTACAGAGAAGAATGAGCACAATAATCACGTTAAATCCAAAAAGTAATTGCAAGTCACGTTAGTAAGAATAGATGATTATGATACGAGCTTTAAACTGTCACGGTCCCTTTGTGAAGCAAAGGTGTAAAGCTGTTTAACATGTAACAGAAAAATTGTCCATACTATAATTTATGTCCAATACCTTAAAATCACAGTAAGATGCTTTATTCAGATTGCAGAAACTGCTACCACCATCACAAACAACCATCTCCTTAATGGTCTGTTTCCCGGAAGCCAAATAATGAAGTGCAACAGAAAACAAATACATTTTTTGCTTGCCAAAGCAGTGTCTTTGGTGAATTAGATGGAACAGCTATATCTGAGAGAAACTTAAAAGGCTGTAACAATGATTCATTTACTTTGAAAAGTTGTATTTTCTACATCTCCCAGGCAATTAAGGTCAGAGCACAAATAACTCATGTAAAAGACACTAAGAGAAACAAAAATAATTTTTTCTCATGAATACGTAAAGCAACCTGGGAAAGATTAGAAATTCTAGATGTTTGTCCAATCTTAAGGCAATCTAGCAATATTTTGTTCAAAAGGCTCTAGCATGCCCACGATCAAATGTAACAGTTCAGCTGAGTAATAAAGAAAGATGATGGCGGCAAGTATTTTGGAAACAGGCAAGCACACATCCTGGGAATATTTACTCTAACATTTCCAGCTAACATGACTGGAAACCTCTGCCTCAGTAAAGACAATCTTATAAAAATGCTGTAATCAAACTACCACAAAAACTTTGAACGTAGTGTGTGTGAAGAGGGATAGCCAAGCAAAAAACCAAGCATGCAGTAATTTCAGTTTTCAGAAAAGCTGAGTCAGCTGTGTCTGTCAGCTGGAAGCCTAGATCACGACAGACGGAGGAAGTCCTGCACGTGTGCACACGAAATCCGATTATTGGGAATTTCAGTGCAAACAACAAAGTACTAGAATCTGTAACTGTATTAAAACAATTATAGCACTGAAAAAACATACTTACAATACTGATGGCTGAATGCCAGCAATAGTAAAAAGTCTAGAAAATTAGGATGCAGTAGTCATGGTGAAGCAGGTATCAAACAATGAAAGGAAATCCAAGTAGATCTGGAAAGGCAAGTAAAATTGACAAATGGTACATAGAACCAGCAGTGATGGAAAAGGGGGACTGGCAGTTAAGATATAGAAAAAGAAATAAAAAGAAGGTAGAACATTTATCAAGAGACCTGCACGAGGCAATCTGTAAATATATCTTGACATTTTTAAAAAGCAAGGATTTATTTTCAACTATTTCCTCTATGTACTCATCCATAGTTTTAGAAAGTCCATTTTGGAGATTACATCGTGTGCATATTAATCTTCCAACATATGAGATTTTTTTCTATCTTTCCTGAATAATAAGAGGAACTCCGAACTAAGAGCCAAGCTTGCATCTTTTTACTTTTCATATTGTCTTTACGGTCTGTGTTTACAGCTAACAGGAGTCTACCTGCTATAGCCAGCACATGTATTATCTTCTTCACCTTTTCCTTTTGTATTTACCTTAAATCCCAAGTATCTGTCTAACTATGGAAACAGATATTAAAATATATTTAAAGATGTCTGTATAATACAGGCTAAGAGCTGCAGATTTCTTCACATAGCCGTGCACTAAATTAATTAAGTGCACCAGTAAAGCAGAGTGGAATTGTCAGATGCATGCCCACTACTTGCAATGTCTCTCCTAGTAACAAAAGTGCTGCTTAAAAACATTCAAACCTAACTAGCTGGTATAAACTAAGTTTACATAAGCAGTTATAACCTAAACAAAGTTTGAATAGTGCATAGCCTCTGGGTATTCCTGCCCCAGTAAGACATTTTGAGTTTAAATTTAGATTTTTATTGCCCTTGGAATGCTGAAATAAACTTTCAGTCCCACTGGTGCAACTCCATGAAGAGACTATATTAGATTGTGCTGCTTGTGAAGGAGTGTGCCTGCCTTCTATTCATTACAAGGCATGGAAGTCACATAATGAAGCTGAGCTGTTTTTTTTCCTTATACACGATGTGCACCTTATTATGGTTAGCAGAATTCTCCAAGAGCAGTTCCTATTAGCAGATGGTACACTGGGGTCTATGGGTTTTGAAGAACACACCTGACATACACCAGGGCCTATCAGGGACTGGTCACAGATTTTGTTCTTCACTACTCTAGAGTGGGGCAAGTATCTTATCTCCAGTTTCCCTGTTTCCACAGAAGCGACTCAAACACAAATGAATCAGCTTACTAAGACAGCACTGCAAAAAGAAAACAGCAAAAATCTACACCTGAGTTTTGTAAGACCAAATCAAGATTTTTGTTATTCGGTAAAGTCTTGACAACACTAACGTTAGTAACATGAGTAAGTCTTGTCTAACATTCTACCAGCCAAAGAACTAAGCAGGCATTGTTAGGCCCAAGTAGAACACTGACTCGTGAGCCACTTGAGATGTGAACAAAACTAAAAATATGTTGTTTTGTCCAAGGTTTCTTTATCACTTCCCAGAATCTGTTCTGAAGTCAAAATGGCTTAGTTAACTGAGAACAGGAAAACAGCCACTCTTCTCCTCCAAGTGATAAGGTAAGCTTTACCCATTGCATCACCTTTTTAGCCATGTAACTGGAAGAATCATTCCACATTTCAAATGTAACGATTCATAAGGCTGCATCGACCCTAGGCAGAAGGTTTAAGTTGTATTATGCAACGAAACAGATTCCTACACATAAGAACCAATGCAATTCATCATTTGCCTCAATAAAAACTCACAAAGAAACTTACGCAAAGTTAGGCAGATTCCAATAACCTAAAAACAGTCTTTGGGACAAAATAATGGCAACTATGCCTATGACAAAGAAACTAAAAGCAGTGTATGTCTTGATTCAACTCATCATTATCTTATCAATAGTCTCTCACGGACAGATTTTTCACATCTTCACCCTGCTAATAGCAAGTGCAGCTGGTATGAAATGCAGTGTTAGAGTAGAGCATGCAACACCTGGTCAGCGTAGTACTCCATGGCACTGTTTGCTTTACAAAGGGGTATAGGAAGGAAACCCTGCAGTTCTAACCACACTCATTATAGGGAAAAATACTTGTGATGCAACCTCCGGTGGATTAAGTTTAAAGGAGAATTTGTCTTTTTGACCATTCATTCTTGAGATTTGTATTTTGGGGGTGGGGTGGATTTTTTTGTTATTTAAAGGTAGAGCAAAGTTTGAAGAGAAAGCCGAGAGGTTGTTAAGCTCTGTATTGGCAATACAGGCAAACTAACAGTTCTTCTCTGACTCCCTTCACCCATGGGAAAGTTTGTGATTATTTTCTCTTTCTGCATACAACAAAAGAAATATGTTTAACATGCCCCTCCTCTTCAGTTCCTCACCTATTCTGTTAGAAGTGACTTAGAAGGGACTTAGAAGGGCTTCTCTTGTGCATGTTTTGGGGGGCTTCCTCCATCTTTTGGCTTCACTTTTAAAAATTTGTAAATTATTTTTCCAGGATACTCTGCAACTTGTGGTTCTGGTCCTATCTCTTCCTCCTCTTCTACAGTATTCTGAAGTTCATTTTTATACCTTTTGTAAGGCTTTTGATTTTATGATTTTTTTTTAACTCTTTCTCCAAGCTTTTATAAAGAGTGATAACATCATTAATTACATTATGTTGTACAGAAATAAAGCTTGTCATAATTGAAACTGACATCCATTTTCTTCTGGTTTTTTGCAAGGGGTTGTGACTCCCCAGGAGTTTATTTTAAAATTTCCTTTAATCCTCCCACTGGCCTGATGTTTCCTTTCAGAAAAGGAGGACACCGCTTCAGCCAGAAAAACTGACATAGCATGAAGGAAGAGAGAGGAAAAAAGTCCTGAGTCACAAAAGCAAAGAAGAAATACAAGTGAAATATTACTGAGAGGATTGAACATCACAAACCAGGTAAGATTTCTGGATGGAGCTCTAATTGAAAGGAAATGCAGGACTGACTACATAAGAACTAGGTAGATCAAGGGGGAAGAATTTGACCAGGATAAAGCTGAACTAGAGTAAGTCTCACCTTTTAGCTCTATTCATTATCCACCCTCTGTCTTGTTTCCAGTGACACCTAGGGAGTCCTTCTGACAAACTCTCTGGCCACAGTCAATGCTGAAGCTTGAAAGTAAAGTCTCCAGGACAGAAGCTGCTTTCAAGTCACACAAGCACCACCAGGGTGTAGTTATGGACACGTACTGTCCTTCCAAGGGTGGAGCAATACCTCCGCTCCAAGGAACACAAGCCAGTTCTTGTTCCCACATCACTAAGAAATGTGAAGATCCGTACCCACGGTTTGCAAGTTGATACGTTTTGTAGGTGCTTCCCTCCTTTCCTGGTACTCAGAAAATCTGACTGTTTTGGAGGTAACAAAAAGCACAGCTAAGAGCTAGGCACACTAAAGCTGTCTCTCAGTAATCAGAACACTTAATACAGCTACCAATAACTAACCACTGCCCTGGATCACAGACCACAACTTGCTTTCCTCACCTGTGTGCAGCCTGGCTGACTTTCTGCAGACCTTTACGCCAACTAGAGAAACGTCCTCCCCGCCTCAGTTCAATGACCTTCTTTTTACTACTTAACACCATTGTGAAAAATTCCTGTTTGTAGTAACTGAACGCACCCTGCACTCATGACAAGAGTTAAAGAGTTAAATCAGAGCCCACAGTTACAGAATATACTGCTCCATCTACTATTCCTAGCCATACTCTACTGTAAGATAAGAGCATTTAAAACAGACCTGTGCCAACTGAAGAAGCTGAAAAGGGCACTATATTCTGCAATTGCTCCCAATGAATGCGTAATTGGACTAAAAAAAAAAAAACAAACTATGACGTTTTAATATTCATCCTTCTGAACCGCTTGTTAAAAAGTAACTCCCTCTGAGCATCATGGTTATACTTTAAAAATGAGTGCAGCAATAAAAAAAGAATTCCTACGGATAATTGATGTACTTTCTATTAGTTGTAGGGAAAAAAAAACCACAAACAAACAAAAGCCAAAAAAAAAAACAACCCACCGCAAACAAACAAAAAAAATGCAAACCCCAAGGTATGACAAGTTTGCAGTTTAGGTGATATATGATAGTAATTGACATCCTAACAACGGGAGACTATAAAGAGACCCTGAAATTATTTTCTTTTCTATTCCTTCCTCTTCTGTTTCTTCAGCGAGCCAGATTTGCCAGCAAGGCAATTTAATCTTCTGAGGATAAAGAAAGTCTTCCTTGTCTAAGAAAAATAAAAATTTCTACTGGTCAAGGACAGAAAGCCCAAGAGGAGGAATTATCTACTGACAGTGAGCTATGTTTTTTTATCTCTAGGAACGGAAGCAGCAGTATTCTGGAAGGAATAACATTGATTTAGCTAGAATGTAAGGAAGACATCTTCTATTTGATGTATGTTGCTCTCTGGACAAGGGTAGGACAATAGCTCGTATTCCCTGAGCAAAATTCCTCCTACTGTGTTTTCATTATCATTCAGTGAGAAGTATTTTATCCCCTTGTAACATTAAACTCTGAACAATGAGAAGCTTCATGCTCAGTCATGAACCTGGATGTGTGCTTAGCTAAGGAGCTACCAACAGGGTAACTATTCTGAGCTGTTATGCCATGTATAACTGGGAGAGTAAAGAGTCATTGTCCTGCCCTGTACAGGTAATAAAGTAAACCTTGCCAGCCAAAGAAACAGGTGCAATTTAGCTGCCTAATTTCACAGTCCAAAGAAAATTTCTTTCATCATTTTTGCACTTCACAACTCGGCATATGCCAACCAGGGTCAATAAAATTAATTTTTAATGAAGGAACTTATTATTCAAAGAAACTTGCTAACTTGGGCTTAAACGTAAATAAACTTTCCACGTCGTCTCTTCCTCACACACACATCTGCCATCTTGTCAAGATCCACCTTAGAACTAGGCAACTGCTGCCTGTGATTCCTTCTAAAAGGATGTTCCAACTTTTAAAAGGCCACTTTTATCTACTGAACTGACCCTCATACTTCTGTTATCTGACCTGAAGGCATACATAGCCGGTAAGCTTATGCTTAGGTGCTTTAAGAACATGAAGCACCTTGTTGCTTTCAATTGGATGAACATATCTTTCAGTTCAAGTACATTCTTAAGTTTTTTGCCAAACAGTACGCTTCTTGACAGTGTAACTAAATACACATCAGGATCTACCTTCAGCATTTCCTGAGGAACCAGTGAGAGACACAAGTATCCAATACTTCAGTCAGAATTAACACTACTGGTTTCCAGCAGAGACACTAATACTGTATATCAACAGGGTTCTTCTAGACAAGAAGAAAAAATGTTAGAAAAGCACAGCATGTAAGGGTATTGGAGAAAACTGGAAAGGGCTACTGAGATGGTGTGGGTGTTACTCGCCCCACACACACGCTTTGGAAAAATGACCCAGACTAGACTCAGCAGCTCTGGAAATCGAATGAAGCTTTAGATTCACAGCTTAGCACAACATACAAACAGATATTTACAATATATACAGTTGCATATAGGAACATACCAGTTAAAAGGTAACACAGAAACACATCCCTCTCAGAAACCTGAGTCCCCAGCAGGGGCTCTCAACCGCCCTTCCACCTTTCCTCCCACCTCTCAAGCTTACCCAAGATCTTGCCCTATGCTTAAGGTAGTATGGAGTGTCGGCCAAGCGGGTTATGAAGCAGGTGAATTAGACACACAGACGGCAGGTTAGGGAGAGAGAGAGAGAAGTTCAGCCCAAAGCCCAGACAGCGACTGTGTTATCTACGTTTGGGTTCTTGTTCTTATACATCTCAGTAAGCCTATGAGTGAAGTAGACACCACCATTGTTTCCTTTTCACAGCCTGTAATCTAGTTCTCCTCACCAAAACATTTTAGCTAGGCTCAAACTAGCATAGCTACCAAAAGGAGAAACTATTTAAAGTTAATATCACAGATGTACTGGATGACCTTGGAGGTCTCTTCAAACCTGGTTAATTCTATGATTCTAAGTAGATAAAGAAACCAAACTAACACACAAAAGAGGGTCTTCTCCTGACTGCCAAGGCTGAAGTACTCTTCTTTATGAGGAGAAACAACAGTTAAAACTGAAAAACTGCAACATTACCAATGCTATGGGCAAAGGGAAGCTGCTATGGCAAAGGGTTTTAAAACTCTCATATGAGTGGGTATGAACCTATCTTTCTTGCCAGACCTTATTTTTCTTGCTCTTAAGTGGTTAGTTCCTTCTACTGGGTAACAGTCCCTTTGCTTCAAGCTTCAAGAAACACTTTACTGCTGTACAGATGCAGAAAGAAGTGTCTTGCCTTCCTCCTCTGACCCCCAGTATGGATATAGAGCCACCATGTAACAGGAGAGAATTGTCTATGAACTGCAGGGAAAAAAACAATAAGTGAAAAGCATTTGAGTCAGACGGGAAATCACTCAGCTGCACCATATACAACAGCCTTTGTGCACAAGTATTCATTAGACACTGGTGCAGAGTAAGACAGAAACACAGTATGGTACAATACGCTGTCACCATTAAGGCAGAATGTGCCGGATATATTCAGAAAATACAAAATATATTCACACAATCTCAAATTAAGAGAATACATGTGAAGCCAACCTGAATAACCAGCCCTCTCTTGGAACATGCCCGTATTAACAGCATCAATCAGACCAGCTCCTGATTCTACCAGTTTAGAAACAACATTGGTTTTGCAACATCGCCCAGCTTTGCTCAAAACACATTACAATAAGGGAAACATTAAAAACATGCTTAAACATTCAACTAAAATTATCACTGTGCAGTTGGTATGTGGTTACACAGGACTCCATCTTCCCACCTGCAGCAGCATGACCAAAGCAATTTTGTTGCTCTACCACTTTAATTATCATAAAGCAGTCATGACCAAACCTACAGGTACTGGCCAGTTGACCAAATGAACCTCAGTTTTAGTTTGCCTGGTTTCAGAGGAGCAAATGATACCTTACACTCTGACCACCTCAGCTATAATAAAGACACAAAAACATGTAGAAACAAAAATTACATTTCTGTCCTCAAAATTGTGTGCACTTAAATTGTTTTGCTTTAAAACAGCACCAGACCAATTCAACTATGTTCTTTCCCATACAACACAAGTATTCAGATCTTCATTACTATCTAAAAGACTGCTGGTAGACAGAGAGATAATTGATCATTTCAAGAGAAAATAGTAATGAATATTATTCAAACAAATACCTTATTTAGTATATTATACTTCAATTTTTTTACCTTGGTTTTATTCTTTTTTCTGCGTATTTAATAAGAGTATTTTAACTAGAAAATGTTTGTAACAGAACTAAAATGGCTTATGCACTTGTACTGGTTTGGAGAGGGAAGGAATTAATTTTCTTCACAGTAGCCAGTGTGTGGCTATTTTAGATTTGTGATGGAAAACAGTGTTGATAATTTAGAGATGTCTTAGTTACTCCTGAGAAGCTCTTACAGAGTCAAGGCTTCTTTTGCTGGCAAGTAGGCCAGGGGTGCACAAGGAGCTGGGAGGGGACACAGCCAGGAGTGCTGATCCTAACTGGCCAAAGGGATATTCCATACCATATAATGTCACACCCAGCATACAAGGCTGGAGAAAGAAGGGAGAGGCATTCAGTATGATATTGTTTGTCTTCCCAAGTCATTGTCACATGTGACGAAGCTCTGCTTTCCTAGAGATGGCTGAACAAGCTGTCTGCTGACAAGAAGTAGTGAATTAATTTCTTATTTTGCTTTGCATGCACATGCAGCTTTTGTCTATTAAACTGTTGTCTTCATCCCAAACCATGAGTTTTCTCACTTTTACCCTTCTGATTCTCTCCCCAATCACACCAGAGTATGAGCAGGCAGCTGTGCAGGGCTTAGTTACCAGCTGGGGTTAAGCCACAACAGCACCCAAAGCCCTAGACTGGTGGAACTTAATGTAACCATCAACAGGTAACAGCGTAAAGCTTTGATCTTGTAACATTTGACATGTTTTTAGAAAACAATCCTAGGCATCTTAATTTTTAGACAATTGCATCCTTCTACTAGGTGCTTGCCATCAAAACCATATCTCCAGTTTTACATGGGTAAAAGTAGTTAGTCATGTTCCTCATGGCCAGAGGACGAACAAAAATAGAATAGGAAAAGAAATGCAGATGTGTTTATTGCAAAGTTCTAGTTATACTTGCATAAGACAGGGATGTTGGGATATCTACTGCTTGCAACAACTGAGGTAACAGGACTGGAACATAATTTTGTGTCAAGTTTCCTGGCTTCTACAGTAAGATCCCACAGGCAAAATAAGTTGCAAAAATTTGCACTGCAACACAGCTATGCAAATTTAAGTCAGCAGAAAAATACCATTTAAGGACCCACTGGAATTAAAAATCACATCTTGAAAACAGCCCTGGCACTTCTTGAGTGAATGACCCTCCTCTGCCCATTATAGAAAGAAACTGATTTTAATCTGGATGTATCAAAACTTACTCTAGCCAATGAAGTCTTTCCACAATGTATATTAGAAAATAACTATGACCTTCTCAAGTCAAAATGTTATGTTCAGGTAATGACCCAAGTATCAGTGATGTCTTAGCTCAATCTGGGAAAACAATTTAACTCAGAGTTTATTCAGTGCTGTGCAATTTTCATGTAAATGATAAGCTCAATGCACAGCTGCTAAGTTCATGTATATTAAGGGCGGTAAATTATTAGCTTAATCAAGCTACCCAAGGCACCTGGGAGTATTGCAGAAAACCCAGTGAATACCTCTACTCAATACATCACAGCAAGAGGTTGGTCACATAAACTACATGGCTACCCGAATTAATATTTTTGTTACATATCCAATAACTGCTGAGCTTCTTATCACTAGTTTGGATAGAACTGGTCCTGCCATTTCAAAAGAGGTGTTTCAAAACTAGAGGCTGCAGTCCTCTAGGTTGTAAGAACAACTGAGCCTTTGGAAAGGCTTTTCGAAGACTAGTATAGCGAGATTAATCACTCAGAAAGAAGACCTCAAAGGAACAATATAACCAGATTAAAAAGAGAGACATTAGAAGCTTCTCTTTTCCCACACCTCAACCAAATTGTAGGGAAATTCAGCTCTTGACAGCTGGGATATACAAAACCAGGTAAAGAAATAAAACCATTCAGAAGGGAGTTATGGATTCACACCAGTCAGTAATTTAAAATCATGACTCAACATATGCCAAAGAACTTTGGGAGAATCAAAGTAGAAAGGAAAATTAACCTAGGAAATTTCAAATGAGTTTTAACAATTATGAAATAAAGAATAGTGCCACATGCATGGAAAAGAACAAAATGCTTCCCTTCCAATGGAAATAGTATTTATCAGACAGCATGGCCAATATCCTGCAGTGTTGTACATGAAATTTTGAAGGAAAGAACTGGTAAAGTGAGCAATATGATACATTTGCAAATTTCCTTTAAGACTTAGGATTTTTATTTTCTAACAGAAGGAGAAATGTCTATCTGCTTTGGTGACAGCAATACCAAAACCAACTATCACGCAGTTAGTAGCAGAAGGGTTTATTGGCAGGAAAGGTTGAGGATTACGTTAATTTTCACTACAACATTTATCTTCTAAAAAAGATTATTTACTACTAGACAAAAATGGGAAACATCATCAATATAGAAACAGCTCATGGAGGATGGCCCTGACTTCAATGACTTTGAAGCCAAAAGCATCGAAAACAAATTAGCATGAAGTGCAACAATGGCATGAGCAATTCCACTACAAGCTGGATGACTATTAATTGGAAACAAAGCAGGAGTCTTCCTGCAATACACTAGTCCTTGAACGAGTGTTGCATAGACAAAACAAAACAAAAGTAGCACTACTATCTTGCCAGGGACATCCAGCATTCATGACACTTCTGAGTGGAAATATAACTGAAATTGATGCACTGATATTTCTTCTAACATATTGTACACAACACAAATTAGTAATATAAATCACCATTAGTCACATTTTCTGTCTTTATTTTGCTCAAACTCTCCTAACATATCTTCCTCAGGTCTTCTGATATCTTCACAAAATTCTAGTCCCCAACTAGAATTACTCTTCAAAATACAGCAGGGAGGCACAAAAAAGGAAGGCATGAGAATAAGATCAAAATATCTATGACCTGATACACTACAATAACACACAAAATAAAAAGTCGCTAATACCAAGAGTGCTAGGAGCAGCATTCTGCAATGAAAACTCATGAGACTAAACCCATTTTCTCTTAGTGATCAAGGCACAAGAGGCAGGAGACCCTTGGGAATCTTTTTGTAAGTCTAAGCCCTATGCAAAGCTAGAACCATGTTCCAATAGCTCCACAACAACCGCCTAAAGGAAAATTCCCCAGATAGGGCTTTTCAGCATCCCAGACACATCCTGACTTTGGAACAGGAACTGTCTCATTTTAGGAACCAAATACTGTAAGAAACTAAATGCAACTGGTGAAACTTAATATGGCTCATTACTACATTCCCCACCAACACAGAAGGACAAATGCCATAATCCTCTTCACCTGTCCAACAGAAGGCTGAAAGCTGCCAAAGGGGAGAGGGAGAAAGCTCTGCAAACAGCTATGCACAGCTGTTGATCATCACCATTGCGACTGACCAAGGACCACTGCAGCAGAAGAGTCCCAGAAAACTTGTAAACTGCTAGTGTTCAGTGGGAGAAACACACTCAAGTATTCCCACTGAAGGCAACACAATCTCAAGACCACAATGGATTCCCAGTGAGTGTGTCGAAAGCAGGGAGGGGAACAAAGCCCCAAGACACAGGGACATTACTGCTAGCCTTGCCAAAACCCTTCCCTCCCACAGCTAGGCACATAGCTTGTCTCACTCTCCACAAAAATACAAGGCCTCTTTTCTTTCAACATGAGACCTCTTGGCAGCTCTCAGTTTGCAGAGTACATACACCATGCCTGCCACACTAACCCTGTCCAAGAGAAGACAAGGAAACCAGCTATGCAAACCCCTCCACCCTAGGACTTCTACACTGCAGGGGCTCCCACAGTCTCAGCCTTCCCCCTCTTCTCCTGCACATACTACTGGAAGGATCTCCTGCAAAATACTCCAATCACCCCCCTCCCAGACTACCTTTCTACTTAAGTTGACAGGACTTTTCCAGACAGTTGCAGAGGCCACCCTCTGGAACACAAGGCACTGATGAGGCACAGTTTTAAGTACGTGGCACTTCGGAGTTGCCCTCCTCTGCCTCTGAAATCCCATCTGGGTGCCTGGCCCAAGCAGTCCCACTCTGCTCACCTTACCTGTTGCAGCCCTTCAACCCTGCTCCAGCCAAGGGCTCTCCAGCACTTGCCGGTTTCCTTCTTCCCCCTCCCTGAAAGGATCAGGTCAGCGGGGCGGGCAGGGCGCTCCCTGCCCGGGGCAGCATTGCCGCTGCCGTCCAAACTCCTGTAGCTGACTGAGCTGCTCTCGCTGATCCCGGAGGAAGGCGTAGCTCTTTCCCCTTCGCTCAGCAGCAGCTCTGCCTCCGAGCCGAACCCGCTGCCGCGCAGCCGCCGGCTGAACTGGAAGAGCCGGCTGCCCGGCCATGCACGAAGCCCTGCCTCTCCTGGCTCCGCGGGAACGGCCTCTTCCAAGCCAACTTAACTGGGCTTCGAGCTGCACCAAGGGGATAAAAGAAGGGAAGTGATGTTTTGCAATGTGAAGCGTGCATTAACTATTCCCAGAATTAATCGAACTTGACTTCTCTTTTGGACCACGCTCACTATTTTCTACTGTAGTTATTAATCTTTACATTCACATCACTTGTGTAGAAGCAAGTTGGTTTCCTTCTCCCTTTACACCCCTCGCCCCCACATTACACCCGCTCCTTAAAAACCTAACAATTAAAATCGTGATTTTTTTTCCCCTTTAATTCCCCTACACTGTGTAATTATATTCACATTAGAAATCAATCAACTCCGGTCATTACCATTAGTGATATGCTCATAAACCAAACACTAGTCATGCTAATGAACTGAATGAAACATAATTTCTTGTTGTGCAAACTGATGCTCAATGCTAATCAGCAATAAATTCAATCAGACGTTACTTACATCAACTGAAAAACACATTAAAGCTGGGTAAAGAGCAGTAGCTGATCCCATGTGGGAGAGGCAGAGAGCCGGGCCCAGGAGCCTACTCAGCTGTACCACAGGTGTGAGGGCCGAGTATGACGACGCCGGAGCCTTGAGGGGCTGCAGCCTTCCCACGAGGGGCGTCCCGCTGGCGAGAAGCCAAGGGAACTGGGCAGGAGCCCAGGGGCTCAGGCGTCGTGCAGTGCCAGGCTTGACGGCTAAGACCGAGGCCACAGCTCTACTAGTCTCTCACCCACACCTGCCTCCACACAGCCGGGCTGGCGATGCCCGGAGCCGTACCTGACTACTCCAGAGGCCGCGCCCGGCGCTGCCGCTCCAAATGGTGGCTGCGGCCTGAGGTCGTGCAGCTGCCTCAGTAGCCGGGTGAGTTTGTCCACGGATAGGTACAGCTGGCCCCAGAACGCTTAACCTCACGGCGCAGAGCAGCCTCTTGCAAGCAGATCTTCCCCTCGGCGCCCGTTCTCCTGGAAGGCACCCACGACACTGGCCCCGCTTCGAGCCGTGAGGAAAATGGCGCCCGCGGGCGCACACAGGTGCGAGCCTCGCGCCCCGCCCCTTCCGCGCGGCCTCAGCGCCAGCCGCGCCCCTGGGGAGTGGAGCCGCGGGAGGGCCCCTGCGGTGCCGGGCAGGGCCCGCCGAGGCCAAGTGCTCTTCCGCTTGCTTGCCTTGAGCACGGGGCGAGAACATTCAGGGGGCGTGAGGGTGGCTGTAAATACCAGTGTGACCGCTGTCCCGCATCTAATCCTGCGGTCCTGCCCGCCTCGTCGGGGCAGCGCTGGCGTTGGGCGCCCCATCTCCGCCCGGTGACACCCGACTTCGGAGAGGCATGGCATCACTGGCTACCTTACCGCCGCGCTCTCCAGCCCGAACCGCGGCCTTTCCCACCCTGGACCAGTCCTTTCCTCTAGAGGCCCGTCAGGTGGGGACAGGGTGACGGAAAGGGATGTTTTGTCAAACACAGTCCGTCCGAAGTAAATCATCCACGAGGACACCACCATCACCCCAGCCTCCTGCAGCGCCTCGGACAAACTCTTCGCTTCGGGCGGAACCGGGGAACAGTGGGGCTCGGCCGCTCCGCCCGAAAGCCAGCGCATGAAGAGGGTCAGAGGCTGAGCCGCTCCTCTCTGCAGGGGTCTCCAGCAAGGGCTTCGCGGCCCATCAGGGTGACCGACCGCCATGACTGTCTTTAGTGCGGTGGTGGCACTTTACACTCTCCAGGTCGCCTCGCTGCTCTGCGACGCAACACCCCGATGAGGCCAGGGGAAACGCTGCCCGCACAAAGCATAGGCTCAGATAACGCTTGGTGCGGAAGAGTTCGCTGTGCGGGCGCGGAACAGCCATGACTTTTCCAGGGAGCCACGGCAGCGTTTTGTAATAGCCACAAAGCAGTGATTTGCTGCGACTGGGTGCAACATAATTTCCAGCTGCACAATATTAATGAGACTCTCACAACCAGGGGAAAACTTTCAGCGGAAGGTAGCGAGTTTATTTGCTTCGCGTTAAGGGAGAGGAGAAAAAAAGCATCAGCATCATCAACCCCCGCACCTGCGGCGCTTGCGGAGGCACTCCCCGCGGCGACCCCGTGCAGGAGCCGCCTCAAGGCTCGTTGAACGGACTGGTCCCAGGACGGGAGGGAGCACAAGGCCACTGTCATTTCGCTTATAACAAGATAATTTTTGTTTCTCCCTTTTTTTTTGTGGTTTTTTTTTTTTCCCTCGCTTTTCCCCCTTGCCACGATGATGTGAGGCAGGAGGCCCCCACTCAGCTTGCCCCTACCTGTCGCTGTGGATGCGCTTTCCTGGGCGGAGCAGCGCTGGGCCGGCTGCGCGGATGGGGGCGTGGGGCCGCGGCGTTGCCGCCCGCCTTGAGCCGCCGGGCCGGGCTGGGTCGGGTCAGACCTCGCCGGCGCAACGGCTTAAAGCGGTTAAAAGCTTCAGGGGAAAGTAATAAAGTGTCTGATATCGAGATGAACGCGCAGCCGGAGGATCCGGTATCTGGGGTGTCTTGGGCAGGTTATAACTCCAAGTGAAATAACCCGACTGCCTTCAGTTATTCATTCTTCTCCACAGAGTTAAATTGTTTCCTTCTGCGGCTCTTGGTGAGCGGCCGCAGGTGCCAAGGCTGCTCACGAACGCCCGGTGAGCTCCCGGCGGGGGCCGGCCCGCGCCCTTCTCTGCTGCCAGGCCCGAATCGCGGCACATGCCATTCGACAGCAGCTGGGGAAAAGGCGTTCCGGTCCCCGCAATGCTGGAGGAGCAGGTCCTGACACGTGGCCGATATCCTACCCCTGGAAACGGCCACCTGCAGCTCGCGGAGGGCTCGGGGCCGGCGCAGCTCCTTTCCGCGGGGCGAGGTACGGCGCAGCCGGGCGGGGCGGTGCAAAGGCCGCGCCAGTCAGGGATCCCCGCCCGCCGGGCCGGGCCGTTTCCAGGGCAAAACTCGAGAATAAAGCAAGAAGCGTGCTTATTGTGCTCCCATCAACCCTCCCTTGGAGCTAATGACATTCCTTGCCGGGAGCTGGGGACTGGCGCGACCTCGCCGCAGCCGGCGCCGCGCCACGCACAGAGCCCACGGGGGACGTTTCACCGGTTTATTTCACATTAAAGTTTAGATACAATCAAAATCCTCATACGCACCTTTTAATAAAAGTAGTAATCTCTTAGAATACTGCAAAATTATAGCATTTACATATTTTAAAGGCTGTAAACAAAATAATACTAGCAAGTAAATAATACCAGCATCGAAGTATACATGGTCAGGTACTTTTAGATGGCCGTATAAAATGCGATCTGGTGTATAGAATATCATACAGATAAATGCTATAAATACGCGGACATAAGTCGGCGGGAAACTTCTAGCGACGGGTCCGCCTGTGTGCTGGCTCCGCCCGCGGGGTTTGCTGAGCCGCGGAGACCCGCGCAGGGCACGCAGGCAGAGCGGGAGTAGCGCTGGGCTGCGCGGCTGCGGGGCATCTCCTGCCTCCATTCGACCTCACCGCCACAGCCTCGGGACCGCACCGAGCCTCCTCCCCCCACCTGCCTGGATTGAGGAACCTTATTTCTGGTTAAGAAAAATAAAAGTCCCATTTAAACTTTATTGAATTAAAGCAAAAATTAATCTTCAATATTCACACATATATTACAGAGTAAAAGTTCAATATACTTCCTGGCATTTAGTTGGGCCACATTGTACAAGAGCAAAACAAGCATCAAAACATTTAGCAGCCTTAAATTTCACAATCACTCAGAATTACATAGAAATATTGAAATACTCTAGTCAGCCTTGGCTGTGAATAGTTCTTCGTGTAGAAATTTTTCCTTTTGCCAGCCAGTACAGAGCAAGAATTGCATTTTCCCTTACATCATGGCATCCACGTTTTCAAAAATACTCTCCTTTTTTTTTTTTAAAGTCAAACTCAGAGAAAGAGTCAAGATTAAGATGTTTTAAAAAACAAAACTACAAAATATGCTGTAAAGGACAATGAAAAAATCTAGAGTCTACTTCTGTGAGGCAGAAACCATGGGGAACTGATGGCAGATTACACCAGTGACAGAGATGGGAACTGATTTTGTGGGAGAAGACAGAAGAATAAAAATGGGGGGTTGCTCAATTATAGGATCTCCTGCCTGTTGGCTGCAACACAGCAAAATTAAGTAGTAATTCTTCAAAGCAGATGTATGCAAACCTAAGCAGGATTTAGCTTCTGTAACATTTGAATGTAAAAAGTCCGCTATCCACAACTCTTTAAACCCAGCTATGATTTGGGAATTGTAAGAGATTTCTCCTTTTTCTTGGATAAGAGATTTCTTGATAAGAGATTTAAAGCGGGAACACTAGAAATCCAGAGAATGTTGAATACTTCCAGCCTCCCATCAAGTTTCCTCTCTCCAGTTTTAGATAAGCTCTGTCTCCTTTCTCCATCTGAATCAGGACGCCATTGCTAGCAGCTTCTCGGGTCACATCTTGGTCCCCTGCAAAGGCAGAAATCACTGGCCACCCATTTAGCATCAAACTCACCTAAAGAGCAAGATAAAACAAAGCCCTCCATCAATTAAAGTCAGACAAGGACACCATCAGGGCTCACCTAGCAAGTGAAACGCTTAGTTAAGGGAGGGCTTCTTTTGACAGCTCAAAACTCCAGCCCCATAAAAATGAAATACCAATCTGAACCCAGCTAAGGTATGTACTCTAAAGGAAGAAGCTTTTCAATACTGTTTTAGACAGACAAGCACATCAAAACACTCAGTGCATATAAAACAGGACATTGATCCTATTTTGAAGAATTTCAATAGGGCGCCTCTGTTTTCAGGCTATGAAAAGAGGTCTGCTCATACTTATTGAAGGATGGCTTTATGTGAAACCTCAGAGACAGCAAGTAGCAGAGCCACAGCCGCTGGAGTCGGCGTGTTTGAAGTGTATTCAAGAGGTAGTTTTTCCTTTGTTAGGCAGCAAAGACAATATGCCGTAACACAGTCAATAAGCTCTCCTCAGCTCACATGAATAATCTCAGGACTGTGCACCCCACATTAACAATGCACGACCTGCCCAGTCCATATGTGTGAAGCAGTTTATGCCAGAACACTGCTATATAGCTGTACATTCACCTCTGCAATGTGCATCACTAGAGACAAGATTTCCTGTCTAGGTTATGCTACCTGTCTTCAGGCTGGTAATACATTGTTTCTATTCGAGGTGTGTATGCACAGAACAACATATACAAGGCCCAGATAGGGTAGATGCATATATGCTTTCAGCACTAGTCACTACCATATCCATGCCATTGGCGCCTCCTTGCACACCAAATCCCCGTGAGACCTTCTGCGCCCCGAGGGCGGGTGAGGAGCCCACTGGGGGCCGCGGTTCCCCCCAGCTCTGTGTTGGAATGATACCCGCGGCGCTCCGCGTCTCGGGGCAGCCTGGTGGCCCGCGCAGGTTGGGAAGTGATGGCTCTCACCTCCCGTCCCTGGACGGCTCCCGCGGGCCAGGGCCAGGCGGAGGCCTGGTGGGGCTGTGTGGCCATTCGGGAACCCTCCCTCTGGCAGAGAAGCGTCCGGAGCTCTGCGCTATCGGCAGCGGCTCACGGGCTTGCCTCCCACCTCGCCGCCCGCAGAGCTCCTGTCCCCACCGGGCCGCGGACCCGGGCTGCTCCCTCCCACGGTGCCCGCGGAGCAAAGCGCTTCGGGCTGACCTGGATGGTTTGCCTGTTGTACACTTTCACCACGTGAAAATTGAAACTGTAAATCCCTTTCCTAGGCGCGATAAAAGTGCTCCGCTCCGAATCGAAGTTGCTGCCGATATTCACTAGTACCTGAAAGGGAAGGGCACCGTCAGCACCTCTGTGGGTGACATCGCCGCCACCCAGCTCCAATGTTTCGCAGCCGCCCCTGGTCCCCAGCGCCCCCTCTTCCCGCGGGCAGGGCCCTGCGCGGCGGCGCAGCCCCGGCCCGGCCCCGCCACCTCCCCCGGCAACTTCTGTCCTGACGGCGGCGGCGGCGCGCCCGGAGCCCCGCCGTCGCTTCGCACCTGGTCGAAGTAGATGATCATGGTGCGGTTGCTCATCTCGGAGGGCTCGTGGTTGGTGCTGCGGATAGCGGAGAAGGCGACCTTGGCGCTGCCGGAGCGCACGGAGATGCCGAGCGCTGTACCGGTGGGGTCGGAGGTGGGGTTGGAGTCGCACACCACGAGGCACTTTCCCTCCAGCACGATGGGCTCCGTCTCGTTCTGCCCGCACGCCAGCCACGCCGCGCCCAGCAAAAGCCCCAGCCCCAGCGCCAGCCCCGGGCCCCGCATGGCGGCGCGTTTCCTTCGCTCCGCGCCGCTCCGCGCCGGGCGGCACGTCCGTGCTCCGCTCCGCTCGCTCCCTGCCCCGCCGCTGCTCTCAGAGCGGGGCCAAGCGCGCCCCGCCGGGTGGGAAGCGGCCGCGAGGAGGCAGGGGAGCGCCGGCACACATAGCGCGGTGAGGGGCGGGGTGGCGCGGTGAGGGGCGGAGGGGCGGGGTGGCGCGGAGCGCTGCGGAGCCGAGCGGTGCGGAGCCGCCCGCCGCGCCGCGCGGAGCTGAACGGGGCTGCAGGAGGCGGCGGCGCTGCCGGGGCTGCCGGCGAGCACAAAGACAGCGCGGGGCGCGGCCCCGCCTCCCCACCGGCCCCGCGCTGGCGTCAGTGTCCCGTGCCCGCCCCCGTCGTGCGCGGCCCAACCGGCGCCCGCCGCGCGCCGCCGCCGCCAATGGCCGCGCAGTCCGTCTGCTGCCACCTGACGCCGCTGCTTTTGTTAGGCGGCGCGGGCGCGGGAGCAGGTGCCCAGCAGCCGCCCGCACCGCGCCGCACTGTACAGCACAGCAGCGCACCGCGCAGGTAGGAGCCCCGGGGCGCGGCGGGGAGCTCGGGACAGGAGAAGCCCCGCGGAGCTGGTTGAGGACCGGGGTGCCGGGCAGAGCCCCGCTATGGGCGCAGGGGTCGGAACGGGGCCGCGGCTCTTCGCTTTCCTCCTGGGCGAGGAACGCTGCGAGGAAACGCGCTGAGGCGCGGTGGGGCGAAGGCCTGCCGCTGTGTCCGAGCAGAATTAGCATCACTGGGTGTGCTCCGAGCCGCGGGCAGATCCGCTCCCCCGCGCCCTCCTCGCCGGAGATCGCGCCGAGGGATGAGATGCAAAGGGTCTCCCTTCACGGGGCGTCCCATCTCCGCTGCCTTCTTCAGCCACCTCGTTCGCATCCCGGCGAGGTACAAAACAGCGCCTCCGGCAACGCTTCCCGAGCAAGAATCTGAGACCACAGTAGAGACTTTTCGGGCCGTCAGAGCACGCGGCTATGAGGGCAGGTCACCCCTCCTTGGTGCCCGCCCCGCCAGTGCTTCGTGCCCTCGGATGGCTCCAGCCGGGAGCCCGTTTTTAAGGGCCGTTGGTACGACGTAAAGCGCAAAGATTTCTGTGTCCTGATAGGCATCTGAGCAATGTTCACTCTGGATGGTGCTGTCAAAAAGTCATAACCCGGGATTGCAAAAAGCGATTTACCAGTGAACCATTAGAAACAAACCACTGGGAAATTATTTTATATCTGGCAGATCGGTTTGCAAAATTAAACTTATATTCAGAGATCAAACCTCACATGGAGTTTGTGGCATCCTGTCTGGGAAACTGAACAGCATCCAAATCTGGGTTCCAGTGCAAATCATTCTGAACTTTGGTAAAGGCTTTAAATTATTTTACTGTGGTCTTCCGATTGTGTGGTTCATAAAATTTTGCCCAGAAAATTGATCTGTCTTCTACAAATAAAACTTGATCGATGTTACTGCCCAGCTAAGTTAAACGCGTGTCTGCGAAGTGTCAGTTTGCAGGGGGGGTTGGGACTGTCTGGCTTCGAGGGGAAGGAAGGGACATGCAACTGATGGCGTCATACCCAGGGAGGAGCAGGACACTCCGCACTTAACCGGAGACACTGAGCAGTGAAGTACTCTGGGAACCAACGTGGTGGCAAAATGATTATACAGAAAAGAAACTGGCCAGAAAGGAGTTGGAGAGGTAGTAAACCAAACAAACTCTCCTGAGAAGCAGAAAATTGGATAAAAGTGAGTGGCTGGAGCCACAACCTGTGAGGTGTGCTAGTTTTACTTGGGACGTAAGCTTACGATTTATGATGTATTATTACTGATGACCTTAACTGAGTCCACAGCCACAGTCAGATTTTTTTTAAAATAAAATTAATATTTCTAAATATAAAGGATACTGATAAAGCTAACAGAAATAAAAATCAACAAAAATGAGCATTTGGCATCCTTGTCAGTATTGATGAAACGACAGGAGGAGACGGAAAGTGACGGAGCACAGCTCTGCCCATTTGCACGTTTTGAGTGCTTCTTCCAACATACATGGGTCTTTGTTATGTAAATATATATATTTCTCTTTTAAGACATTACTTGTGTAGCACAGACGTCCATTCTCTTGCATTGTTGAACTTTTTATTTGTAGCTTGCTGATTTGAATCCATTTGAAACCTGATTCGAATTAGATTTCCCTTCTGAGCTAAAAATTGCCCTTGATTGTCCTGACTCCCCTGGGAGGAGGCAGAGTTGTCTCGCTTACCCTGTCACACTCATTGCTCTGAGGCACGGAGTTAAAATAAAGAACAGAACAGACAGGCCTGGAAAGAGGAACAAGTTGATGCTTTTACCGGAAACCCTATTCCTCACATAGGTGTGTCGGCAGGCGAGGGAGGGAGGGAAAAGTTTCCTGTGCCAGATAACATCGTTGCCACAGACAGTCTTGCGCGCTTGACTGGCACTGTAGCACTCAGCTTCTGCAGTTCTGGCTTTATTAAAGTAACAGCAGCCATGCAAATTAGGCGTCACTTAATTTTCATTAAATGTCACATGCGGTGCTAGGCAGTTACGTTGATTTTCGCTGTATTGACAAGACCCTCGTACTAGTACTGAGAACAAAGAGGAGATGCTCAGCAGGAGGGTGTAGGTACTGATACATAAGAACGTGGCGTAATTAGTGATGTTTGCCATAGAGCTCCCAAGCTGGGAGTGCAGATTTGCAAATCCAGATGTTTGCAGAGGGCCAGGAGTGACATGACCTTGGCTTGTTAATCATTGTCATTGAAATACAGCAGGGCAATTGTCATTCGAATACAATGCGAAGTGTCAAGGTATCAATAAACCCTAATTGAAGTTGTAGATATTAGACTGAAACTAAGATATTTGTCTTTGCTTGATGTTTGCATTTAAGAAATACTTCTGTGGATATGGAGAAAGTTTGTGAACTGTCCAGGGCATGAAAACTAGCCATGACATTGATGTCAACAGATTGATTACAGAACTCCCCTAATGTTTCACCCTTGGTTAATGAAAAAAAAAATTAGAAATAATCTGGAGGTAAAAAAAGCTTAATGAAATGTCGCTTACAGGTCTCTGAAGACCTGTTTCAGGGCTAGTTATTATCCTGTTCAGATCATGAGAGGGCTGCTTATTTTTTTCCAGAAAAAAAAATAATATGGAGAGGGGTTTGTTTCTTACAGAAGCAAGTTTAAAGCTCAGAGGTACTGAAACCAAATTAGAGTTTAGCCTGAAAGCAGTTTAAATCATGAGCAGCAGCAATATTACCTGTCACTGAGCCTTAATCCTGTTTTAAGAAAATCATCCTTAGAAACTCAGTCTCAGTAGAATTTAACTTTAGCTTCATTTATGAAGAAAGCCTCTAAGGGGGGCAAGCATAAACTTCTCTGAAAGTAAGTACAGAGAAATACACTGGAAACCTTTTATTTTTCATTCAGGAGAATAATTTGTCAAGAGTTTAGCTAGCTGTATATAAAACCACCTTTTCACAGACTAGTTGCCTTTTGATTTAATCCTTCTTGAATAAAAAAAGCAAGGTCTGGTCCATAACTGGATAACTTATATGAAAATGCAGTTTGTTCACTGCTCTATTAGTTTATGAAGTATAAACAGCAAAAAGCAATTCAGGGATTTATATATGCCCATATAGACTTAAGGTGTTTGTCTTCTTGAGCATCTGCTGGGATTCTGTATAAAATCTGAAGATGTGAGAAAATGAGATTTAGAGCAAAAACCAGCTCTTGCTGATTCGTACTGTGCACTACCTACAACCATCTGATTTGCTGTTCTAAGAGAGGTTTGCATGCATTTATGGTGATTTGCTTATGGTGTCACCTTCAGCTTCCACAGCAAGCAATTAAGGTACCTCAAAGAACAGCCTGAGTTCAGAGAATGCACAGCAGGAGCACATGAACTGTTAAGGTGCCATCCAGCAGAATTTATCTGTAACTGTTCCACACCCTGTAGAATAAGGAAGGCCACAGAGACATGCTTTCCAGCACAGGTCCTACACAGCAGAGAAATGGCAGAAACAGGCTGGTTCAGATGCCAGAAGAGAACACTACCAGGCCAAGGGAATTCTCTCAGGACCATTTGTGGTTGCAGGAGAAAGATGGCATCACTGAAAGTAAAACTTCATCAGTAGCATGGACACCTAAAGAGTGCATATGCCTTCCCAGGTGTGTACTTGACAATAACTGCCAGGTGACAATTTCTGTGCTCATATCCCAGCGCTCTTTCATTCTATTTAATTGAATGAAACCAGAATGCTTCCTAAAATTAATCATGCACTCCCTCCTACAGAAAAAATAATTCTCATTTTTACTTTAAGCTCTCATTTCTGGTTGGAGAATATAAAAGAAAAGAGTTATCTCTGTATCTTCCTGTCTTTTGAAATGTTCAAAAAGATTGTAATAAAATGTTGAAATAAAAATTCACCTTTTGCAGTCTGCAATTGTGGAATCTTTAGTCTCAGAAGTGGGAATTTTTGATAGATACAGGTATTTGCAAACAGTCCAGGGGGACCACAGTGGGAACTGCAGGAGTAAATTTATATAAAATGTCTACCTTGGCAAGATACTTGAAAACATAATCCTTGAGATAACTATTAAACAGTCTAGTTTATACAACAATAATAGGCCATCTCTAGGTATAGTGCTGTCAAGCTCTCATTTTTTTCATTTTTTAAGTAACATTGGATTTCAGTCTTACCTTAAGTGGTGTCTGCTTTACAGCTAGATCTTTGTTGCTGTATTTAATTATAACATGTCGGTTCATTCGTTGCTTGGATGGGGTATTAGCAGGTTTTCTTTCAGGCACAAACAATTCGTAAGTGAACAATGATGCCAAGGTCAGGAGCTTGATTTGTTTTTTCTTGTCATAGACTTCTGTCAAAACAAGTGCATTGTTACAAATAAGTAACTCAAGCTGGAAATCAGTCGTCATTCAGATAGATAATTATATTCTAACAGGGCAAAAACCCAACCCGGGCTGCCAGTTAACACTCAGCTAAAGCCAGCATGGGTTAGAACAGCATGTGTGCTTGCTGTAATTGTAAATGTGGCCACCTTGGTCATGCTGCCTCTTCAGATTTAAAGGAATTAAGACCAAAGCTGTCCAAATGTTAATTGAAACTCCTAATAATTAGGAGCTATTGAGGGCTGTTAGTTGGCTTTATTTTGTACCACAATATTCTTACATTTGTGGATTCTGTTTATACTCAGAATTAAGAGCTCTGTTTGAACAGGTAATCAAATCTCCTCTGTGAGGTTTAGCCAATTATTTTTTTCCCTGGCCCTTGATTTTGTCTGAGTTTCAGGATGTACAATGAAACTGCAATACAGAAAACGTTCTCATTCAATATATTTTGTCTGGAAGGATAAACCAGGCCACTTTACAAATGGTGAATGAAATTCTGATTTTTTTTTTGTTAATTACTTAAGCAGGAATCATCAGAGGTACTCAAGGGAATTTCTCAGTGTTCATCATTCCCTCTAGTGGCTGCTCTCCTCACAGAAAAGTAGCAACATTTAACCGCTTCTGTATTAGGTACAAAGTTTCGGGCATAGGGTGGAAAGAAGCTAGGCAGGAAGGAGACAAGTAAATACAGATCGAGGTGCCAGAAAATTCAAATTTCGTGTGAGCCATATCAAAGCAGAGGTTACAAGAGCTGTGGATTTGCAGTATTTTTGTGAAAAATGCAATGTATTCTTGAATGATGACAGCAATTGTCATCACCCGCATACAAGCCCGGCTTCTCAGGCGCTTTGCAGTCTCTCACACTGATCTTTTTTGTTGGCTTAGTGTTTTTCTGTCCACATTCCTAATGCTTGCAGGACTCATGGAGTTAGAAAATACATGAGTAACAGCCTATAAAACAGCTGCTCCTCGTGAATCTCTTGTACATTTTTATCTGCTGCATACTTTCTCCCTTTTGTCTGTCCTTTTCAGCAGCAGCAAACTCACATCCAAGTCTCCACGTTCATTGTTTACTGTTCATGCCCTGGGATTAACACCTGTCATACAACTCAGCACTCCTTCCCAAACTGCTATCAAAGTGATGATGATGAGTCAAAAGCATGGCTGTTAGGAGGATGAGGTGGCTGAGATGGCACTGCAGAAACACAGCTACCCCCAGGTAGAAAACAAGACTGCAGGGATCCAACCAGCACATGGAGTATTTCTTAAAAACTTATTTCTTGTCTGCACACAGCAGTGAGAGATCACACACAGTGAAGTCCATGCACTTGTATTTCATTTCTGGGCAACTCTTCCAGGCATTGAACTATGTAGAGGTTAAACACCTCAGAGTGGGTTGGTTGCTAAAAATAAAGCAATAAAAAAAAAACCCAAGAGAAACCATGCTGGAATTTCATTCGTGTCTCACATGGATGCAAAAATGTGGGAGTTTTCCATCCCTTCAGCTGGAGACAGCTCTATATCTCTCTGCTGAATCTCACCCCTTTGCTTGCTTCATTTTTACTAATTTCATAGCTCTTACACTCCCCAGTCAGAGTCATTTTTACTGGTTCTGAACAGAATGGTCAGCTTCTTGTAATCTACAGTAGCTGTGAGATTTCCTTGTCATTTACTGCTCTGACAGTGTATGATAACAGAGGCTATTAGACACCATCTCCTTTTCACTGTGCATACTAGACATGTTACAGGACAATTCTAGGGTGCACCCCAAGACACTTTTCCATTAGAAATAAAAACCTGCCAGGACAATGATAACTATCAGACCTAGGGGTTTAGATTTTAATGGTATGTTAGCAGCTATTAAAATTCTGATGTTAGTATTTCATTAAGGGCTCCTCCTTCTAACTAATTTGTTATCCAGTTAAAAGTATCTATAGCCTTCCTATCAGAATTTAGACTAACTCATGGTTAAAGAATAAATCTTTAAAATAATTATTTACTTACAAGGTCTTTGAGCTTCTATTGAGACAATTTTGCTGCATTTATTTCTCTCTAGGTTTGGATGGGAAAAAATGTACTAGTTATGTGTATTTTCAGCAAAAAAAGTAAAATAGTAAATTCCATCAAACTCTGACTACAGCTACTTTTTATCATAAAGTTTTACAAATTCCCCACCAGTGAGCTCATTAGTGTAAATGATAGAGCCTCACCTCAGGTTTGAAGTCAGCAGTTTTCCTTAGCTACCAAGCAGCCTGTTTTCTTTTGTGACATGGTAATGGAGGACTTTACTCCGGAGAGCAGTGAAAATATTCCTCTCTGTTCTTTCAGGGCATTCTAGTAGGGCTGGTAAAAACGAAGCAGACTGTGGGATTTCAGTGTTGTCAGTATCCTGGAAGCCTTTCCTAAAAAAAGTAGAGTCTTTGCAGGGGACATTGCACCACAGACCTGTTGTGAGGGGTAGACAGGCCTCTCAAAGAAAACAACAGGCTCTTTCTATTCTGCATCTCTATTTTATCCTTCAAAATCTTTTTGATATAAAAGCATCACACATTAGTATCTCAGGATAGCATCAGTGTTGCTCAGCAGACACTGGGACCTCAATAGAACTGGGAAGCCATGGAGCCACACTGGTAGTAGGCATAGGCAGTGGAGGTCTTCTCATTTTTCAGGGGCATCTGCAGAGGTAGTGGGAAGAACAAGGTTAAGCTCTTAAAGACATTGGCAACCACTTATAAAATAATGGTAATGCTTAACAAATTTCAGTTGAAAATTATGATTTTGGATTCCTCCAGTGGCAGTGAGAAGGGAAAGGGAGAGCAAAACCCTGAGTACCGACCAAATTCTCATGACTCTCAGCTGGTAACAACTAGCCTAGTAACTCTAGGATAAACCTGTAAGCCACCATGTGAACACTGTTCCATGCTGTTTATCAAACTCTGCTTTTTATATATGATGATCTCTTGCATTCTTCACAGTATATCAAAATAACTAGAGTGAGCACAGTCAAGGGTTAAAGCTGGGCTGTTCAAAGGGCTCACATGTTTGGGGTAGCTGTTTAGAAAGGCAGAGATCATTATGTCCATTGCTCATATATTGCATTCTGAAATTGTGCTACAGCCAATTTCTGTCTTCTAAACACTCTGAGAATTTTAAAGATGATGTCCGTGGCTCTGAATGAGAGCTGTATCCTCTGGTACACATTCAGGCAAAATCTTGCTTAACTCCTGGCGTCGCTGGGGCGCCCAGCTCATATCAGCACCCGAAGCTCCCAGAGGCATGAGCGGGTGCCAGGCTTGCCAGGCCCTGGGCAGGGGCCGGCAGGCTCCAGCAGCTCTGCTCCAGCAGCTCTCCTCTAGCCGTGGCAGGGGCAAGCTGCAAGGCAGTTTGCTTGAGTGACACGAAGTAAAATAAGATAGCTGCAGACTAGGGAGCCTTTTTTGATGCAACATGAGCAGTCTCCATCAGTACAATAAAGAAAATAACAAACAAGGGGATGTGGAGACAGATTTTGTAAGTTAGAGTTAATAAAGGGCAGAGGAACATAGCTGTTTGCATCATAAACTCAGCAAAAAATTCTGAAGGAAGCCTTCTGTCTCTAGAGTCAAGTGCAATCTAGTTTGAAAAAAAACCCCAACAACCTGCAAAGCAGTAAAATACCTTAATTGGGAGTGGAGAGAATATACTTCATAGAAAATAATTCAATTCACTAATTGGAGTTGTTTGTTTTTTTTTTTTTTTTTAATATTAAGCTGTGAAAGGAAGTGTCATAGTTCACTTGGCTTGGCTGAATTTTAGATTTCTGATTTTGCAGTGAACTGGGCCTGTGTTTCCTCTGTGTGGGCATGGAACCCCTGCAACAGCATCCTTTGGAATGCTGATTCTCTGTGAAGCTCTATTCAAAGTCTATCATGCTGAGAGTTCATTTTTCCTTCTATCTTCTCTCATTCTTGAATTTACCTCATCATCTCTGGATTTGGATGGTTTATGTGATTTCTGGAATTGCACAATACACAATAAGAGAAGGAAAATAATGAAGAGAACTGATTGAAGAGCAGGATTTTAGATTTCCTTTGTTTTCAGGCTTACAAAGCACAGGCAAGTGCCTCAGTGCAGCTGTTAAGCTCTGAGCCTGCTACAAGGCTCAGGGAAGTGGATAAGAGGTTTTTTTTTAATTTACTGAGCATCACAAGGATCCCCTTAATGGTACCACCACAGAGGGTGACTGGGATATGCAGGTAGTTTTGTTTTTCTCCAGGAAACTGCTGGTGTATGTGACCTTCAGAGTAGATACTAGTTGTACTTCATGTAGTGGTGGCTACTACTTGGGCCAAATTCTCATTTACACTGGAATTTTTTTTGCATATATATAAAATACCAGAGAGGTGGAAAGAACTGTTGTTGTTGATGATGATGATGTAGAACCTAGCTCTACACTGCCTCTGCATGTACCTTCTGAAAAAAAATGTTCCAAGTTAAGCCTGCCACAAATGCCATATTTTCTTATGTATTCCATCCTCTTACTATACCCACAAGCAGATTGGCCATCAGTGCTGCCAGCAGCTTGTGACAAACTGCTGTTTCAGTAATTACTGACGGTTTGTATAACATTTGTGATGCTGTTCACCAGAGGGGTTCAAACCTAGAAAGACAGGCATCATAATTTTTCTTTTGAAGTCTGAGTCACTGGGCCAGCCAGTGACTGGCTCAGCAGATCAGCAGTGGCACCAAACATAGTATATTTATTGAATATTATGGAGGGGAACAATGAGATCTAGGATGGTAACAGCAGTCATACAAAGGGAGCTGGCTAGACAGCACCAGATAAAGAATCAAGTCAGGTATTAGCCAGCCACCAGGATGAGCATATTTATAACAAAGATCATGTGAGGGTCAGCATCAGGACATAAAGGGAATCTGCTTTGTTTGCAGTCCCTTGTATTTGCAATAACCCACACTTCACCACCATCATTAAGCACGTCTTTCAGGTACAAAAATGCCTGTGCATTTGCTAAGATTTTAGTAAAACACGTGTTTTTTCTTTTTGCACTCGATGACCTTTTTATTCTTTTAGATTTTCAAGGAAGCTGAGAGTTCTTCATTTGGGTTACATAAAATATTTACCTGTGGAGAGGCCTAGCTGCATTCAATGACTCTGCATTACACCATTCTCTTACAGGGTCAGCAGAATTCTTAAAGGCTAGAGTGTAAAATTGTTGTTGGCATTGCATTTGAATGTTGCCTTTCCTTTATCCACAGAAACTCACCTCACTTGCCTAAGCCCTTTTGCATTGGCAGTAAAGTGCTGTAGTATCTTTGACAGTTTACAATTAATTGCACACAATCTGTTTAGGTTTCAAGATGCACCTTTCATAAATGATGATATATTCCAAAAGGCAGTCCAACTGGCTGCTTTGCATATTGCATATATTTTTCATATTTCTAAGACAGGACACATGCAAAATCATTTTACTGTGGCACAAACACAGGAGAGATGATTTGGAAGAAAGGCCAGAGGCCAGAGGTTCGGTTTCTAATTCTTCCACACGCTGGAGACCGTGAGTAAGCCATCTAATATTCCTTTGCCTTTCTTCTGCATCTGCACAAGGTTGTTTATTCTTCTAAGAACTGGGATTCAGTGAATGAAACTCTAATTTATTATTATTAATGTATTCCAATAAATGGCTGCAGTGCCTTAGCATTGCTTTGAAGTCAGTCAAAGAAGTATTAAAGAAATAGTGAATTGGAAGAAATGGCAGTTCAGTCCATCTGATATGCCTGCATTGAAATGTTACTTGTGGGATGACCTCCTCAGATCAAGAAACTGATAAAGTAGATGTGCTAAATGGATCCTGGAGCGTTGAGAAGCTTCTTATCTTTTCACTCATTGATTGTGTAAACAGTGGCCTGAGTCATGTGGTCCAAAACACTACAAGCAACTGTAGCAACATAAAGCATTGAAATGTGCCAGTAAATCCCTTATACTGGCATCATACCTATCACTATTCTTACAGCTAGCTCCTATCTACATTCAATATTCTTTCTTTCCTCCCACCCTGTCTTACTCTTTTGAATTATGGGCAACTCTCTGAAAAGTGACATACACTTTAATTATACATTTAATACTATAATTGAATCAAACTACTTTGTTTCCAAGAAAAAAAAAAGAGCTATTCTTTATTTGCTGGCAGGCTGCTTGTTTGTCATCCTAGCATTGTCAGTCACACCAGAAAAGCCATCTTAGCCATAAAATAGCTATGCTAGAGAAAGTATTATTGGTTGTGTATGGGACTCTTTAGCAGCAACTATGTGCAGCTTTTAGTAAATTTGAGAGTCACCCAAGCATTATTGATTCAAACCATTTGCAATGACATACAATGATGCCTGCACAGTATTTTTACAAGCAAACTAAAATAAGACATTTTGGTGGTAACATGTAAATTAGCCTTGAGGCTTGCAAGGCAATGCTCATCAAGTGTATAACATTTAATTACAAGACCTCTGAGCACGAGTGAGGTCCTATGAGCTTTTCTTCACTGCAACAGAAAGATCCTCCTATTGAACTGACAACTTGAGTCCTCTTATCAGATGTGGACTGAATCCACTGCTTTCTCAGTAGACCAAAGTGTCATTTAAAGGACTGATGTCTTTCAGGACCCTATTTGGTAAAGTACTTCATGGAGCTATGCATGCTTGAGATACCTTGTTGAATCCTTTCTGCAACAAACTGAGAACTGCAAGCACTAGGGACAGTATACCACCAACCTGTAATCAGAGGGAGTTACATCTAAAGTGGAAGAGCTCATTCTGAGCCACTCTGATTTCTACCTTAATAAACAAAATCATACTGCTCTTCAGGAGCTATGCAATGTACACTGTCTTCACACATTCATGCAGAACTGGTTGCTTCTGACATCTGTGTACCGGACCATTTTAATCTCCAGCCACTCTGTGTTCTACACTGATTTGGTGCAGTCTGCATCCATTCATGCATGGAAATACAGATTAGATTTTACCACTGGGTCTAGTCCTAGCACAAACCAAATTTTTGTTTGTCTCCGTCTTACTTTTAGATGCTTCTGAAAAGGTAGTGAAAGTTTATTTTGAGATCCAGGTACCTAGATCAGGCTGGGTACCTAGTTTCTAAATCTGGACTCTGATATTCACTAGTTGCCAAAGTCATGAAAGAAGGGATAAATACCACAAGACAGATTAAATACATGGCCATAAGCCATCCAAGACCATTCAGAGTTATATAACTGCCTCTCTCTACAAATAGCTCACAATCCTCCTGCTAGGGTTTCCAGTGGAGATACCTGGGGGTGCACTAACAAAGCATAGGGCCAGTGTGTGAGAAGATGCACACAAAACTTTCACTTGTTCATGGTCTTTCTCCAAGACTGACCACACGTGACATGTAGTGAGCAACCATCATCTAACTGCTACTTTCTCTGACTTACTTTCCCCTGCCTCTGACATGCCCTTGACCAGTTCAGAACCCAGTGACTATTGTTCCCAGATCTGGGGGTTTGTGAGCCAGGGCCACACCCCTAAACCAGAGTTCCCTGTCCGAATCCAAAAGAAACAGGTCTGCAGCAAAGGTAGAGGAAAAGGACAAGTGGGAGATTGGACTGCAAGTTCCCAGCAGCACTCAGAACTATAGACTGCATCCTGGACTGCATCAAAAGAAGCACGGCCAGAAGATCAAGAGAGGTGAATTTGCCATTCTACTCTGCTCGGGTGAGACCTCTCCTGGAGTATTGTGTCCAGCTCTGGGGCCCTCAGCACAGGAAGCACATAGACCTGATGGGGAAGGTCCACAAGAGTGCCACAAAAATTATTAAAGAGCTGGAGCATCTCTCTTGTGAAGACAGGCTGAGAGTTGGGGTAGTTCAGCCTGGACAAGAGAAGGCTCTGGAGAGACCTTATAACAGCTTTCCAGTACCTGAAGGGGGCCTACAAGAAAGCTGGAGAGGGATTGTTTACAAAGGCCTGTAGCAGTAGGACAAGGAGCAACTGTTTTAAACTAGAGAAAGGTAGATTTAGAGTGGACCTTAGGAATAAGTTCTTTACTATGAGTGTGATGAGGCATTGAAACAGGTTGTCCAGGGAGGTGGTGGAGGCCCCATCCCTGGAGACGTTCAAGGTCAGGCTTCATGGAGCTCTGAGCAACCTGATCCAGATGGGGATGTCCCTGTTTACTACAAGGGGGTTTGACTGGATGACCTTTAAAGGTCCTTTCCAACCCAGTGCACATTCTACGACTCTATGACTGCTGCACAGAGATGCTGGCAGCTGGTTACCTAAATACAGTATATGTTGTGAGCTTTTGTTTGGGGCTCAGATTCTCTCTTAACATGTATTGGTTCTGGCTGTATTCTCCAAGTGCAACACATGATAAATGCATGTTTGGTGAGGAACTCCACAAGCTAAGTGACACAGCTAAAAAAGGGCTTATGTGGACACTGCAAAGTGTCTCGTTCAGGTAAATTCTGTGGAAACATTTACAGCTTACTAAGTTTTGCCTAGTCTGATAATGAATGCTTTACTTTCATATATATCTTCTTAAAGTCATAAAGCTTAGAGCTAAATAAATAAGTAGAATATTTGGCCTTTGTTTAAAAAAAGAAAGTGTAGAAAGTTTCTATCCATGTTTTTAGTCTCTTTGATGAACTACATTAAAACAAAATAAACAAAGAAAAATCAACAAAAGCCTCCAGAAAGATAAATGGGGTAAGAAACAAATACTGTTGTGAAAGAGTAAGCTGCCTAACAATCTAGTCTTTCTCAAAATTCTAAGGGCCTCCTCATTTTTCAGTTCTGAATACCTGAAGCTGACAAAATTAGCCTGTCAGGAGAAAGTTTACAATAATTTGATTGCAAGAATTTACTGAAATTAATTGAATTAACTGCTTGATTACAAGAAACAAATATAAAATCAATTAGCCATTTCAAAATCCAAAACTGATGGTGTTTTCAAGTATGCTTGAGAGAGAAGAAAATATCTGTAGGTTTTGCTGGAGATAAAGAGTTTCCTTTTCAGTATCTATTGAGTGTAGGAAATGTATTTGCTAACTTAGTTGTTACAGACATTATGTGTGTGCTGTCTCACCTCTCTGCTGGAAAATGAGAGGCCTGAGAAACTGACTGCCCTGCTGGATGTGGCAAAGGATATGTCTCAATCTGAGACAGCTACTGTTAATGTTCTGAAAAAATCTGGCTTCCCAACAACTATTTATGCAAATAGTAGTCTCAACAGCATGCTCAGTCTTTGCTATTTCATGATTAGTGTTCTCTTGTCCAATCAATAAATCCCCAGAGTCTCTCCCTGTAATGGCCATTTTGCTCAGTCTCTCCAGTAGGGAGGTCTATTTAGCAGCAGGTTTTCAGCAGACCAAAATGTGGAATCAATAGCCTGAGAATAATCTGCCCACTTGTCCTTATGAAATATTTGTATTTTTCCATACAAGTTCTAACAGACCAAATGACTTTTTCAATAGGTAAGGGTTTAGTGCCTTGTATGGAAATGCATCAAGTACACAATTGCCAGCACACGTGATAGAATCTCTCAAGGCCACTAGTGAATTGACTGAAGAGCTTCAATAAAGCTCTAAAGTGAAGTCATGCAGATACACCCACCCAAACGGTTACAAATAGCCTGTGTGTGACTACAACACGTAGGTGAGCACAGCCTGGGGAGGACAGGCAGCTTTCTTCTGGTGAGCTCGCTCCACATGCCTCACCTCCCTTCTGATACACCAGACAAAAATCAAAAGCCTCTCTGCTGTCTCTGCTGTGTGCATACCTCACCTAGGGAAAGGACATTGACACCAGCCTCCTTCCTTGGTTGTTTTTACCTGCCTGTGTAGTTGCATCTCAGCGCAGTCCCTGACAGCAATCTACTCCTCAGTCTGTCCCTTGAGTGGAGAGCAGAGTTTGGGGAGCGCCTCTGTATTCTGTCCCCCAGGTATCCCTCTGTGCATTTTAACTGTACCATGGAACAGTTTTTTTTCCTTTTAAAAATAAATATAATAAAAGGATTGTTAGCAATTGTAATAATGATGGTGAATTAAAAGAACTTAAAAGCTATTCACAATTAGTATCTTTTCTTGACTCCTTTTATATAGTCACAAGAATACAGTCATCTTCACATGTCTTTTCAGATCTGGGAAATATCTATCTTATCCTGGCTTGCAAAGAAGCCCTCAGCAAAGGGTTTGAGGTTACATTTTCATTTGTAGCTTTGTTTCCCAAGGAAATGAAAGTCATGCAGTTACTGTCTGTCTGTCTTTGTTTTTCTCTCATACTGCCTTACAGGAACTTCTGATCCAGTTAGTCTCAGCCAGAATAAAATAGCCTTTGAGACTTCATAGAAAATTTAGATTGGAAAGCAGAAGAAAACACAAATTAGAGCTCTCACTGAGCAAAGGTAAGGAAAATGTAACAAGTGAGCAGACCAAGATCAGCCACTCATTAGTACAAAGCTAAGTCTGGACAAGCCAGAGAGAAAAAGGCTTCTCAGCTGTCAAGGGTGCAACAGTGAGACCTGGCTGCTCCAGTGAGTAGGAAGCTCCCAGGAGCACAGGGCACCTCTCCATCGCAAACATCTCTCTAGTTCTGCACTTCACAGGTGTAGTTACAATTCTGGCATTAAATTCTGCCTTCCCTGCCAAAACAGGATGTTTTGCAGGCTATGTATGGCAATACTCTTGCTGTTCTACAGAGATTACAATTTAGGGATAAAAATTATATTAATTCCTAAAACCTACTGTCTGTCTAAATGTTGAGTACAGGCTGGAATGTAATCTCACTGTATGAAAAACATCCAGCTGTTTTCAGATAGGGCCTGAAGCTCTCACTGAGTTTGGTGATGCAGGATCTAACTTGTATTGTGCTGCTTTCTATAGGATATTGTAATCACATTTTTTGTATATATGTCATATGTAGCAGCACCACGTGGTAGGCAAAAACAGTGAGAGAAATCACCACAAAATTAATTACAAAAGTGAACAACCTTTGGTAGCAAAGAGAAAGAAAATCACCATGAAAAAAAAAACCTCTCCCCAAAATCAATAGATTATGAAAGCTACTCTGAAGCTTCCACTGCTATCATCTCAAGGCTTTATTTTCAAATATCAAAAAATCATTTCTGCAGTATCAAAACATTCATAATAACAATATAAAAACTCCACTCAATCTGTTCCTGCAGGGATCTGATCTAAAAATCCACACACTCAAAAAAAAAAAGCCATGAAAATGGCAGTTAGCCAGTTCAATTGTTGTGCCAACCTGGCTCTAGAATTGCACACTAGTTGCTGCATTTCTGTGCCACCACTGTAGATAACTTCAAAAGAGCTGCTCAAACAAACCAAATTAGACTGAAGATGAAGCCTTTTCAAACAGCTTGCAAGGGTTTTGGTTTTTGTTTTTCTCTGTATCTAGCATAACTTGGCACTGCACTCAACACTAGTGAGGCTGCACCTTAAATACTTTGTTCAGTTTTGGGTCTCTCACTCCCAGAAGGACATAGAGGTGCTTATCCAGAGAAGGGCAACAGAAGCTGGTAAAAGGTGCTGGAGAACAAGTCTTAATGAAGAGTGGCTGAGGGAACTGGGACTGTTTATTCTGGAGAAGAAAATGCTGAGGAGAGACCTCATCACTCTCTACAACTACCTGAAAGGAGGTTGTAGTGAGGTGGGTGTTGGTCTCATTCTCCCTACTATCAAGTGATAGAACAAGAGGAAATGGCCTCAAGTTGCACTAGGGGAGATTTAGATTGGATATTAGGAAACATTTATTTACTGGAAGAACGGTCAAGCATTGGAAAAGGCTTCCCATGGAGGCAGTGGAGTCACCATCCCTGGGGGTGTGCAAAAACTGTGTAGACATGGCACATTGTGACATGGTGTAATGTCCATGGTGGTCCTAGGTGGACAGTTGGACATAGTGATCTTTGTGGTGTCTTCCAAGCAAAACAACTCTATGATTCTACAATTCTATAACTGGTTCTCCATCATTCAGAAAATTTTACTTATAAACCCCACCTTGCCTCCTCCTGCAAAAGACCAATTTACATCAGCTTTAATGTTCCCCAGATTTCTCTACCTTCAAAGCAGAAGGCAATCCAGATGGCATGGGAATCCTTCATCCTCGCTGGAGTGGAGTTTTAAGGAAATTGAGTTTCCACATGGGGGAATTATTTTGAGACTAATTCTGCACTTTTCATGCATACTTTTGAACAGTACTTTAACAGTATTTATTACAGTAAGTCCTTGCTGAACCTACAGACAAGCAGAGCTTGTAGTTCATAATGGCAATATTTGGGTGAGGCATCAATTCCCATTTTCCAGTATAACAAGAAAAGGAAGGAAAGCTTTCTGGTCCAATTCATCCAGGATGGTCAACTTCATTCTTGTTTGACACCTGAAACCCTGAGTCTGACCTGAGATTTATAACCCTACTGAGTTGCTTTTAGTGTACAGATTTATAAAAGCCTCTTGTACTTGGGAATGAATCATGAATATACACTATTAACAGACATTTGTCTTTTCTTATGCTTAAAATAAGTAAAATTCATTGTACTTCCATTATAACTTGTAAAATTTATACCTTTTGGGGGTGACATTCCTCTTGAATGTATAGGTAGCAGAGAGCTCTTCTGAATCCCAGAAGATGCAGAGACTTGGCTAATTAGACCAGAACAAGGTTTAAAAATTGAATGATGTATACATGAACGATGGAGTTAAACTAGGATGCTTTCAGTTGGACAAGCTCCTGTGAGTTTACTTTGTGATTTCACATGTGGTAAAAGACCTGTGGAAAAGTACTCAGGTCCTCCAAAGAGAGATCTTTGTAGGTGAGGAATATCGAACCAAAATAGGATGTGATCAGAGTGTAGGGTTGGTTTGTATACATTATATACTGCCTGCATGTCCCTGGGTTTTCTTCTGCTACAGGCAGACTGTCTAAAGCTGCCCTCCAGCCTTTCAGCTGATAATCTGCTTCCCAACAACAACTAGCAAAAGACTAATATTACATTTGGCTTTGCAGTAGACTCAGACAGCCCACAGGCACGGCACAGGGTCAGCCTGCTGCTAGACTGTTTGTTTATGTTGGTTGACATTTTCCTTTGTTGAGAATCTGTTCCTTGTGATTCAGTGTGTACAGCCCTGCACACATCCTATCTGTTTAACTGTCTTTAGATAAAAGTGGGTACTTTCCCATGTCAATAAATGTTTTGGAGTGAAGCTGTGATCTGGCCTCTGAGAGAACTACCCCCTGCTGAGTATCTCACTTCTGCATTGAGTTGTCTTTGTTAATCATGTGCAAAATAAGAAGTCTTTCTGTCTAGCAAAACCCCATCATTAATTTTTCATATGGGCACTAAAGTCTTGAACAGAATCCTTGAGAGGCTTCAAAGGAAAAGGAATAATAAAACCAAAGAGCTACATATTTCTTTTTGCCATTTGATATTTGAAGGAAATGTTTTAATGCAGAACTACAGTTCTCTCAGCTTCATGGTGACATGTTCATTCTGAAGACTACATTTGACCTTCAACTTTGTCCTTCATTAGCAGGATTACACCTAAACACTCCTTCATTTTACTGCAAATGAGACAGATGCAATGTGTATTCTGTTCGGCCCAGCATTAGGATTATCCCAAGAGTGGCATTTACGTTCTTGCAGTTCCTTGGTATAAATAAATATCAAAGTAGGAAGACCAATCTGTACTCCACTAGGAGTAATAAACTAAAATAATATGGCACTGATTCTGTTTGGGTTGTCTAAATGCATTTTTATGATTGTATATGTTTATGGCTTTCTCACACAGCCACCATGAATTCCAGGCAATTAAAAAGGACATGAGTTCTGGAGCATTTTAAAAGGAGCTTTGCTTTCCAAATGGTGGGTATAAAAAGTAGAATACATTTTTTTTGCCAGAGCTACTGCAAAGTCAACAGTCACACTTTCTCCTTGCTCCAAATTTCTTATCCTTCTTCTCCCACCTGAAATAACTAATTAGAATATTTCTGCAAGTTGAGAAGAAAGGCAAAGAAAGAGTCCTTTTACATGTTCACATATATTAGAAGCACTGCTAGCTTAAAACTCGGCCTGTGGGCCCCAGATTCAGCAGCAGCTCAGAGGGAGTACATAGCAAGTCTTGTATGAGATGTACCAACCTACCTCTATGCTGTACCATCTGCTTTTTCACGTTGAACCAGGCTAGCACCACCACGCACAAGATTGAGAACAGCTCTGTCCTTGCACACTGCCCAGTGTTCACCACTGCTTTAGAGATGGACAAAGATTTTTTCAGGCCTAGGTGTAAAGAATTTTATTTAATTGGATAAATAATTAACTCTTCTCTAACCTACCTTGAACTGCTGGTCTGTGTGGTGTCAGGAGCTACTGAATAAAAGTGAAAACATGAGCACTGAAGAAGCGGTGCTTTTGATCAGATTTCAACTTTGTTGGCTTGCTTTTGTTACTTACAGCAATTCCCTTTACAGGGTAAAGGGCTGAGAGAAAAAAAAATCATCTTTAAACAATTTTCCAATTACTATCTACATCCAGTTTCAAATGTTTATGTTCATAAAACACTTCAGAATACAAGAGGAAAAAAGATTTAATAGGTAAATCAAACAGGTATATTTTTAAACTGTAAGAATTCATTGTTCTTCCTTCAGGTCAGACTGTCCCTAACCACATGACTTGATACATAAGCAAAAGTCCATAAATGGAAGCAGGATGACAAAGCTTGATGCTTTGCTTTCTCATGTAATTTTTAGGGGAGATTACGATTCCTTCATTATAAGTAATTGATATCCTGCTCCACAGTGTCTCCCACACAAGTCAGTGGAACAAGTCACAAACTTCAGTGTTAACAGCATAAAATTCAAAATCCAGCCAGATCATCAACAAAGGTGAACTTATTAACAATTATAGCTACTGCAGTCACTAATATGCTTATAAGGTATTTGCAACAGGCATCTGAAATTTCTGTGGGGTCTGGGGACTTGACATCTTAGTTCCAGCAAGTCCATGGCACTCACTTTGCTTCACAATCCTGTGGGCAAACATACACAGAAATTCTGGCTCAAGAGTCCTCAAGCCTGAAATTCTTTCAGAGTTCACAAAGTGCAGTATTTTATGGGAAAATCACGAGGGCTTTCTACCACTCCAGTCATGAGTCATTGCCCTGTTCCCTGTAGCTTTAGTCTATCCACCTATTACAATGACTATTTTGCATGATGCATAGTTACAGTGAGAACTATTATCCCGTTGTGCCTAAGTGAAGAGTGCTAGCTGTGTTAATGGAAATGTATCATCATGTCATTATTAAATATTTATATTGTTGTAGCACCAAGAAACCAATACTGTCAGGTTTCCTCTGCTAAATTTTTAACAAATGATAGCTTCTGACAAGCTGACATGACTCTGTGAATGAGCATAAATTGACACCGAATTCCTGTGTTTCTAGAGGAAAGGTGTAAATCCTGACCAAGGCTCTTATTTAGCAATGGTATTCCTTTTGGAGATAAGACAGGAGCTACTGAGATAACCATTGCCAGTATCAGAGGGAGAATGCTGATGAGCCAGAAGTGTTTTCAAAGACAAAAAGTATCAATTCTGTTCCTCCAGAAAGGTAGGAAAAAGAAAACAAGCAGAATAGAGAAAGTGCAACTTAATTATTTGCAAGTTTTATCCCACTTTTATGTATTTATTCAAACAAAATTCTGAGCATAGCAAAATTATCCATCATTAATGAACATGCCCAAGTGGGCTGTTCAGTAACAGTAGCAGACCCAGCACTGCTTTGGCCTCAAGCTGCACTGCAGGAGTCAAATGCTCCTTCTTGCCTAGGCAGAAAGTCTCTTACTTGCCTATTACAGCAGGAAATGTTTTGAAATCTGAACAATGCAGGAGATCTGAGAGCAGACAGCACAGATAATGAAGAAGAAGAAAAAGAAAAAAGGAACTATTACTTGGAAATTATTGTTGCTTTATCATTTTTCCTTAATTTCCTCAGTAACTGGTAGAAACTGCTCCTGAGAAAATATTTAGGAAATAACATCCATAACACCATTTCCCTGCCTCAGTCTTAGCCATTGTTCCCATCCTTCTACTTTTGATGACAGCTAAGTTTCAATTGTAGTCCATTTTATGAGTCCTCAGTGTATAAATTATGCAGATTAAAGTCTCTAAGTTCAGAGTAAATTCCAAAGATTCTCCTCACCTTGAGAGGTGTAACAACTGTGCCACATTTTTATTTAGTCAAAGGCTTTATGATATTTTTTTTTGTTTTAAAAAGTGCCCAATAAAATCCTTACATTGACTTATGAAAGCAGAGCCTGGAAGAATTAAGTGACAGTTGAGTCTTTAGTTATATTATTAAACTTGGGTAAATAACATTGATGTTCCTGCTGTAAAAAGGAAAGTTGTTTTTTGTAGTTTTTAATTGAGTATGGTCAGTGTTTAGAACAAACTGACCAGGAGTTAGTCCTTCACCTGGTGCAAAGTATTTTTGAAATTAATGCAGCAAAAGCAATGCACATCCACAAAGAACTAAAGTATTACCTAGGCTCTGAGCCTCAAAATAAAAATCAAATAAGGATAAGGATTTGGCCATTTGGAATTTTAGGCTCAAGACTCAAGGCTGGGGAATAATATCCTGCATTTGTGGTTTCATTTTTCACAGACAATAACAAAGAATCCTTCCCTGGCTACTTCTCTGCAATACAACGAAGAAAACTTTTCTCATTCCACAAAGAGTTCTCAAAACCACCAACTCTAACAGCAAATACTTCCCTCTAGTACATGCAAGACCAGCTGACAAAGGTTACTTTATATGTAAAATGAACCAGTTTGATCAGAAGCAATTGAACAAAGCTCTGGAGTGGTCTGTTGCCTGGTGGCTGGTAATGCAGTAATGATATAAAAGGTAAATATTTGATTATATGGTTAAATCTGGCAGAAACATCTGAACAGCAGGCTCTTGCTTTCCTTGCATGAGCTGCCTGACTACCCAGCTGCTGGCCAAGGCCTTGCTTAGTTTCATCTTTAAAACAAAACAAAACAACAACAACAACAAAAGCCAACCAGTACTTTGGCTCCTATGAAATTTGGCTTTGCTATTGGGTGCCTTACAACGACACACCGTTTGTTGGAATACTCCCAGTTAACTTGACTTGCCTGTTTTGCTATTAAGTCCCCAAATGTTAAGATCTCACCAAACCAGGGAAGTATGAAATGATCTTGAAAAGCATATATACCTTCCTATTTGTGTTGCATGACAAATAAACAGCTGAAGGTCGCCTACTGTCTTGCAGCTATTAAGTTAGGGTTGCTGTGCATCAGAGGCCTGACAAATCTCTCTCATTAATAACAAATGACAATCTCGCTGGTGCTACAAAGCATGTTACATTTAATCAATTTGCTATTTGTATTCATTATGTACATCTCCTACTTTGAGTCATGAAAAATTGAAAAGTAATTACAACATGGAAGAGCATCATGGATAACAAATGAGGTAAGATGAGAAAAAGCAGCATTAATTGGTCAGTTGTGCTTGTCAGTACATTTAAAGTAATTAAGGCAAGGAATGAGATAAGACAATTGTATGCCTTTGAAGTAAAACGAAACATCAGGAGAACTACTGGTATGGTACCTGGTTATGACAAAAATTCAATCATCTAAACATGTACAGTGTTAAGACGAGCTTTAAAGAGCTGTTTAACTGCAGCTGTTACTTAAAGAAGTCAAAATTCCCTGAGTGAAATGTAATTGTAATGCCTGGTAGCATGGCCACACTATAAATAAGTCTGTCAGCTCCTCTATTATAGCCCCCACTGCCAGGGGCTGCTAACTCATCTATTTTATGTTTCAAAAGACTCAAAGAGGGCAAACAAATTAGTGACTCAGATGTCTGTTTCTCTATTAGAAAAAAAGAAAAGAAAAATAATTTCATCTATTTTTAATCAAGAGACTATCAAAACACTGACAAACTTTTAGGATTTCATTTGCATTTTCCTGTGAACCAGAGCTTAGTGTAATACCTTAAAAGATAGAAGTGGAAGAAAATGTGTGACAGACGCAGGCTGATGCAGTTCTGCACCTGGTAAGACCTTGAAAAGTGGAAGAGGCACTATATCTGCATGTAATGAAACAGATGCTGAGTCCTGGTTTGTAAGCCCTTTACCAAGCCTATTAGTTCACATTACTTCTCTTGCTAAGAAAGGTCCATATTGAGAAAAATGGATGTGCCTAACCTAATCTCAAACAGAACTTTGAGGAACTTACATGTCCACAGCCAACACGGCACTCCTGGGAAGACATCTGTCCAGCTGTTTCCTCTGGGCCCCAGAAGTTAATGACTCTGTTTAGAGATCAAACTCAGTAAGGATCAAGCTGACCAATACGCCCACATCTAGACCCAAGCAGTGTGAGCAGAAAGCACCCCTGGGACTAGTCCCGGCAAGCACACTGAATTTGGCTTTTTGTAAAGTGCCCCTATGGACCCTACTTCAAACTAAAATGTCTAACCTAAGACAGTACTTGGAAGAGTAGAATGTAGTCTGAGCTCGTCACAGGCAGTATTCTGTGTCTGCATAGGAGATCTTCCTGGAAAAAAAAAAAGTAATTAAAATTCATACATCAAAGTCAAATAATTACTTTTTGTGCTTCAGAATTAAAATTCATCCTGGTAATCACGCGTTAGGAGAGGCAATGGTCAGAGTTTCCAGCTAGGCAGAGTCACAAGTATAACCTTTAGACCACTTCTGATGAAAAGGGCATCTTTAAGGTTGAATTCAAACAGAAAACAGAGTAAAGACATGAGAACAGAAAAAGACATGTCTGACAATCACTTTCTTGAGAAGAGAACTACAGTGACAAGGGAGGGCAGAAGTGCTGAGGAAGGTGATGACTGTATTGCTGTGACATCTGAGAAGTGGAGTTTGGTCATAAAAATCTGCTCAGCATTAGCAATTATAGTAGCTTTCCTTTGACATTGCCCCTGAAGTTTAGAGGGAACATCATTGATTTCATAATGAAAGCTATTCATTTTGCAAAGGTTTATGGTAAAGTGTCATGAGGAAAGGCATCCTCAAGACACTAAGAAATATAATGAAAAACCTGCAAAACTGTGTAAAGAATTCTAAATCACTGCATTGTCTGGATATTAATGTAAGTAAGTACTAAATGTGCTAGCTGATTAATGCTTCCTTCCCCTCAAGGAAAGAGAATCACTAAAACAGTATTTAAATAAATGCAGGAGTGAATAAAAACAGTACTAGCAGCACAGTGAGTACATGGGAAGCAAGGCACAATAAAGCTTATGTGCTTCCTCAGATAGGATTTGATCTAGAAATTGACAGCTAAAGCTATTCAGCTAGGCAACACAAAGCCTTCATCACCTTCACACAAAACGTTTTTAGCATTTAAGCACTTTGCCAGCTGTGTGTATATATGTACACTCTACAGTCTATTCCCCATCAGAAGTGGCATGTGAAAACTCTTATGTCAAAGGAACTGTTTTAAACTTCTTGTTTAAAGAGATTGCAACTCTTTGTCACCATCCTGTAGTCAACAAAAATGTTAGGTTTTTGAGAAATTGTAGAAGAAGAGGAGACTACACACACAGTGCAACCTGGAGGGGGAATAGACTGACAGCATAATTGAGGAGAAGGAGAAGGGGTGTGGTTGGCAAGAAGCTCAACATCAGCTGGCAATGTGTGCTTACAGCCCAGAAAGCCAGGTGTATAATGGGTGGTACCAAAAGAAGTGTGACCAGCAGAGTGTGGGATCTGATCCTCCCCTCCTACTCCACTCTCGTGAGATTCCACATGGAGCACTGTGTTCAGCTCTGGGGCTCCCAGTGCAAGGAGTACATGGAACTGCTGAGATGAATCCGGGGGAGGGCCACAAAGATGATTAGAGGGCTGAGCACCTCTCCTATGAGGACAAGTTGAGATAATTGGGATTGCACAGCCTGCAGAAGAGAAAACTCTGGGGAGATCTTATAGAAGTCTTCTAGTACCTTCTAAGGACATGTAGTGAGAGGACAGGATGCAATGGCTTTAAACAGAAAGACAGTAGATTCAGATCAGATACTAGGAAGAAATTCTTCAATGTGAGGGTGATGAAGCACTGAAACAGGTTGCTCAGAAATATTGTGGATGTCCCCTCCTCAGCAGTGTTCGAAGCTAGGTTGCGTGGGGCTTTGAACAACCTGGCTTAGTGGAAGATGTCCCTGTCCCTAAGGCTTGTAACTACATGATCTTTAAGAACCTTTCTCACTCAAACTGCTTTATGATTCTATGTTTATCTCTCTACCATGAAGACCCTCTTAGAAGCAGAACAAGAACGTCTTGTCTTGAATACAGAGTTTTGTAAATAAGGCTCCAGACAATTCATTAGTATAAACACAAGTGTAAAGGCAAAGCTAAAAACAGTGATACGCAGGATAGACTCTTCTAGACTGGTGTGAGCTTCAAATAGAAAGAGAAGAGTTTCTGGTGTTTTATAGGACATGTCCCAGTCAGTCTCAGCACAATAAAACATGCTGGCTCCCAGTGCTTCATAGTGTTTGCTTGGCCAGCAAGACCTTGATCTCTGTTCTGCATGTCAGACTTCTGCATCAGTGCCAACCCTGCTGTGGTGCTCTGCAGGCATAGGAATCTCTGCAGCTTGTCAGGTTGGGGCTGAACTAGGTATATTTTATACACAAATGAAAAATATGTTCAAGGTATTAAAAATACTAGGTGGTGTAATTATGTTACTTATGACCATACACTCAGACTCCTACATTTATTAATAAAATGTAGGTCTTGCATTTATTTGGTAGGAAATTTATATATCAAAGACTCTGAGTAGTGGCATGTGCTTAACTACTATTGACTCACAGCTGGTAGAAGTAATTATATGATTTCTCAATAAGCCTCATAAATCAGCTATAAAGTTCAATTATTTTAACATAAGAGATCAGTAATAGGAATCTGAAGCAATTACAAGCCCATGATTCAGAAGCTCCTTGGCTAAAAATGATCACACAGTGAATCAGTCCCTGCCTAGCTGCACGTTCAGTCGGTGGTGTGGTTCTTCACATCAAAGCACACATAATTGACAGTTTATGCTGTTAACAGAAGTTGTTATTATTTTGTATTTCCAGAGCCCACATTGCACGATGCTGAGCTGAACACAGCCTTTTCTAGAGTAACAAAGTAATATTGAAATCTGCATCATTCATATCTGTGCAAAGCACAGACATAACAGTGTACGTTCAATTGGTTTTTAAATCAGCATCAACACAGTGCCTCTCACATTAAATATTGATCAAACTTCTGAGTCAACAAATTTCAGCACTGAAGCAAACAGAAGGCAGTATTGGGATGCCCACTGTCAGAGCCAGTCGTGAGCAACTGCACTGGATGCTCTTCCAAAGCACTCCTGCTGCCCTTTCCCTCCTGGAAAGCAGACTGTCAGCAAGCTCTGCTGTCACAACTCAGCTGTGTGGCCAAGTCATTACCATGTGCTTCCTAGCTCCACACCACACTGCTTCCTGCCCACTATCCCAGTGCAACACTGATAATACCTGGAAGTGTCAATAATACAGAGATACCATGTCTCATTAATTATTGCCTTGTGCCTGGTGTCTTCTTCCAGTTCCTTTGCCATAATAAGCAGACAGCTGTCACTAAACATCATTGGGTTTTCCTGGGCATGGTAATGGTTTGACATAAAAGATAATGTTAGACACTGTAAGGTACAGATGTGACTTTGGCAGTTTCCCTCATTTCCCATTTCCTTCTACTATCTTTGAAACAAGTTTACAGCAAGCAAAAATGAGCAATGAATTGTTGCTGTGCTCTATATTATTTACTAGTGCTGCTGTATCTGAATAGACATTGACTACTGTCTCATCCAAATGGGCCCAAACAGAGTCTGCCCTTGGGAAACTTAGACGTTTCCATCAGTGCACTTCAATCATTACATCTGAAGAAAGTGAAGGATATCTCTGGAGTACAAGATATTAGCCTACAATGCAAAAAAAGTAAAAAAAATGTGTAATTTGGGCTCCAACATTTGGTGCTTAGGGCCACAGCCTAGGCTGTTCAGTAATGTATTAAATAGCAGTGTGTCTAACAATTTGAGTAAGCAACCCATATAGCTATGCTCAAAACGCACTGCTCTACTTGTTTTCAAATAACTTATTCAACAAAGTAAACTCTAACAAACCCAAGAACAACAAAAACCCTACCAAACTCTGAAACCTAATAAGGATTTATTTCAGTACATTTGATAGTTTGGATGCTGTTCAGCTTAGACACAAACCTGCAGTGAGCCCTTGTGAGGGTAATTAAGAATTTATCTGTGTTCCTCTATCACTGCTGGCAACCAGAAACTATGGCTGCAAAAAGACAAGAAAAAAGCCTTTATATTTTTTCTTACTTTCTATCTTAATTCAATACTCAAACCAGTATTTTAAATAGTTTAACCAATACTATAACATGTTAAAAATGGGTGTGTATTTTTTCCTCCACAAACAGTCAAAAAATTTGCACATTTTATTTTTAAATCCATAAATTTTTACTAACTTACTTCTTACTTTATCTGCAAAGTAAGACAGGCTCATGCCACCAAGAAGTGTTAAAGAACACTTTTCAATTTTTTTGGACAGCTGACTACCAAAAATCAGAGCTTTCTTTGGATGCAGTCAGAAAGACTGTGAATAGATGTATTTGATAAGCATAGCTTATTAAAAAAAATGTATCTTTTAAACACTGCATCTAGTACCATTCTATATCCTTAAGAGTTATGAATATGTAAGTTATCAAATGTACATTAGTGTCATCACAATACCTGTGTGGTCTTAGTCATCATAGTAGCACAGGTCTTATTTTCAAGTGTGTGTTCATTAACCAAACAGATAGATCCCAACTTTGTCAGACCATTCATATCATGCCATAGAGTGATGTTCTATGTGCTAGTTGTGCTGTATGGCCATTTCTTACATTAGAGCTCTGCACATGAGACTCCTTGTTATTTTTCCAAAGGCTGCTCCTGTAAGCCACTACCCAGTGTGTGCATGCAAGGTTACAGGAGCACCTACTTGTTTGTTTTGAGCACTTCTGTGAGGAAGGTTGCTTGGAAACTCCCAGGTCCATTAAAGCTAAAGCATGCCAGTGACCCAAGCAGCCAGCTTCCTCAAAGGAATCACTCAGGCTTGGCATTACTTGTGTCCTTTGTCCAGGGTCAGAACATTTGTTTCTTGAAACTGGAACACCAAGCTTAACTCAGCAGCCAAACCTGGTCACACTGCCTAGACTCATTCCTGGCACCTCTGCCACCTGCTTCCATGCCAAGGCTCATCTGGTTCCTGTGTGTGGCTTTCCAAAACCAAACTCTTTTCTGGCCTTTCTCCAAAAAGCCACTCACTACTAAGCTTTCCCTGGCCAGTGGGACACAAATAAGGCAGCAGAAGTGAGACTCAGACCACTTCTGATAGAGGGAGATAACATCTCCTGCCGCTTGACACCACTATGCAGGTTTAACACTAGTCTGTGTTTTCTGCCAAGATTTTTGCTCTTTCATAAATATTCATATGCACATTTTATCTGTGAGTTTTGGTTCATTTGTAAAATTTGAGGTGAGGTTATTTTACCTTTTCCTTCTGTGGGCTCTTGGGAAGGCATCTGTGCCATTTTGCTTTTGTGAGCATTGATAAATCTATCCCTCCAGAGACACCTAATTAAACCTCATGGGGAGGTTTAAGTCTCATTCCTAAGCAAGGAAGTAATGTCATAGTGACAAAACCTGTCACCTTTGCCTGACTGTCCTGAAGGAAGAAATACTGTTACTGCAGAGTCTAATCCATTTGTGTGACAGAGGAAATGATACCCACTTATCTAGGGTGGAAAATGTAGCAATCGAAAAATACTCAAAGAGAAATTGTCTCCAAGCAGTGCTAACATTTTCACAGGCAGCTCTCTCTTCCAGGGCCACAAATGAATCACAGTACCATCAACTAAGTGATGGGCAGTTATTTAATGAGTTAATCTCATTAGGATATTTGAACTCTCAGAAGAGGCTCAACCCATTAGCTACAAGACAGCTTTGAAATAAGCCTGTTAAAAGGTCTATAAGAATATATTAAGAAGTGTTTAATACACTGTGGACTTTACCAGGCTGTCTGGCAAGAGGTTGCTGATGATGAGATTCTTCACAAACCCTGTAGCTACAGTAGTCAACGGGCCCAGTCATCCCTAGGGCCCATCAAGTAACATCACTGTCAGTTTGGGTTCATGGTGTTTCTCAGGTTAGCTTTGCTATTCTGTACAGTTTCAGCCTACTTCCCAGGTCTGAATCCTATGGCTTTATCTGATCTGGATAGTTAACTAGTCTTACTTTGTATATAAAACAAATTCTTCCCATAGTACTAGTTTAAACGTGAAGTGACTTAAGTTCACATTCTTCATATTGATTTTATCCCCTCTAAATCTCTCATTTTTAAACCTGAATTTAGTTAATATAAATGCCAATTCTGATTAACTAAATTAAGAACAGCAGAGTCTCATCTAGAATAGCACCATGTCACTGCTACTATTTCAATGAAATACCACAGCTTACACAATTGTACCTCTGTAAATTTACACAGCTGGTTCCTACTCTTATATTTACTTATATTAACTTCAGTAGAATTATTCACTAAAGTGAACAGTATTTGACCCTATAGCATTAAATGAAAGGCATTAACAGCAGAACCTAGAGAATATCTCCCAGCAATAATTAAAACTCAGGGCAGAATATTTTTTTCTGTCATCATAAATCACTATGAAATGTGGATACTTAATGTCGGACTATTCAGATCTGCTCCACAAAAGCAGGCAAGAATTGTCCACCACATCACTGATAAAGCTAATTGTTAACTGCATTTAACCTGTGGTTTTAAATGCAGAGGTATGGAAGGTTCCTATTGTTTAGAGTACTGTAAAATGTAACTGTTAAGTAATGCATTTTCAAGAGTTTGGGGAATGTTATTAAAGTTCATTTCCATGCTGCAGCTGCAGGAGTTGGAATTATGAAAGTGAAGAAGCTGTAAAATTGAAAAGGTCAGTAATGACATTCATCTATTCCAGCTGTCAAATCAAGGGAATGTTTAACAAAACTAGTCGCTGATAGAAAAGCTAATTGTCTACTTGTATTTTGGCTGCCCCGATACACATACTCCACTGTGGCTAACCTCTGGGAGTGACCACACTGGAACAGCACATCATTGTTTGAACAGGCCTTTTGTAAACAAATGAACCTAATTTCCACGGATTAGAAAGCTCTAATGATTCTATAACCCAAATCAGTCTACAAAGGAGCCAAATGTTTCAAAACCAGCGTGTGAATGAAGTTCATACATCCCTGGATGCAGAGTTCACTTTCTGTAGCGCTGGGAGTACAAGGCAAATATTAAATTCTACTCTAAGGTATTCACACAAGCAGCATTTATAAAATGTCTCCTACAAGGCATGCTTTATTGTAACAACATATGGAAAAGTTTCTGTCAGACCAAATCTTTTATAGATGGCCTGGATTTAATGATCCCACAATGTGAAAGACCTTCTTTTCAACAGTTCATTCCCATGGCGTGAGACAGTGCAAACTTAACACACCTAAACACAGATTATCATTTGAGACTGAGCCCAAGACCTTTGCAACTGAATGACAGACCCCTGCTCTGTCCAGGAAGAGGCCTCAGCAAAGAACATGGAGAAACTTGGGGCTTTTTATGAGGGACAAAATACTGCCTCACAGAGATTACACAGAGAATGACACTCCTCAATAACTGAGGCCCCAGAGCCATAGCATGTCACTCATTCAGGGGAATCCAGTGATTAATCTACACAATTCTATCGCAAGCCTCTCTGGCTCTGTTCTATTACTCTTTAGTTTTGTGTTCTCATCCTGTATGCCACAACTGTTAGCAGAGGTCTGTACAAACCTCTTGCACAGCAACTCAGAGATGACACTCAGTAGTGAATTACCACAATACATGTGTAAGCTACCTCAAATTTCGATTTGTTCTGTGTTATGTAAGATAAATATGACAGAAACAACACAACTTGACCTATGACAATATAATTCTAGGTCAGTATGTAGCTTTCTGGGTAACATTTTTGAATTCTTCCTGTTATTTGACTTCTTTCCTATGGAGAAGCAAAAGCTAGAAACAATACTTTCATTTCACAGAATATTCAGGCATACAATTGTGATACTTTAATAAATGGAACTGACCTTCAAAATAGACATTCCAAAGACTAAAAGGACTTCTCTGAAGATGGCATTTGTTGCTAATCAATGACTGGAAGGGCTTACACTCTTCCTAGAAATGAATACAAAACAGATCATTCAGAACTACATCACTTCAAAACCAAATGATTTACAAACCCCACATAAAGGAAAATTAATGAGCTAACAAAATAGAACATCAAATGAGCAAACTGGGAGATAAATCCTCTTGTGCCTATCAGAAACTATGACCATGTCTGGAGTGCTAGAAAACCATCCACACATCCACCTGCTGCTCCCAGGGGCTGGATGATGCTACCAGCATTAACTACATTCCTTTTATTGTGATACCTTACATCAAAACATTTATAAAATTTTACAAATGGATTCCTTTCCTCATAGTCACACAGGTATCCTGGCTCTAACTGGGTCACTGTATTGGAACAGATGTAGTCTCAGCAGAATACTGTGAGAAATCTGCGCTACATTAATGGCTGATCCAATTACGGTGGAAATCTCTAGAAAACCCAGGTTCATTAAGAATCAGGAAATAATTAAAACGTACTTCTAGGGATGACCAGACGGACAAACCGGTCTCAAGCTCTTTAAGGGTGCAAGAGCTGAACAGAGGTGCCTAAGTAATTGTTTTTGTGGTTGGAGAGATTCCCGTTCTGAGGATACCAGGAAAAAGCTAGGGATTCATTCACTGCAGAGTGAACCTAAACATGTCCTATCCCAGGAAGCAGAAGGGCTTATGCACTGCTCTGAGGACAGGCTAACAGAGACAACAGTGTCCAGGAGACAATGACAGAGCAGGAAACCAAGAAACCCCAGGCAGCTTTCTGTCCAATGAGAGTAGTTACACAAAAGAGCTGCTTGTGATTTAACAACAGGTCCTCTTGAAAAGCTACACTTTCCCTTCTGATGAGGAAATGAATGCCATCTTCCAAGCAGGAATCCGATCCCACACTTAAGTAAACCCAACAATCTACCACAGATCTGCAACCAGAAAAAGAATTAAAAAAACCTGGAGAAATCTCAATATCATTTTGTTACTCCAAGGACAGGTAAAATTTCACAGCATCCCCTGTGATCTTGGTAACACTCCTCACCAGAGGGACCTGCCCTTGCCTCTAGTAAAACTGCATCCATCAGTAGTTCCATTAAGACAATTTGGATCCAAGAGGATGTCTGAAGTTAAACATTTAGTTAATTAGGAGCTTTGCTGAATCAAGTTGGGTTTTTTCCCCCACTAAATATTTTACCTGAGAAGATATATTAAACAGTAGAAGATAATATTTCTCATTTATAGAGCTTCCTGCCAGCTCCAACCTAGTAAATATTTACATTTCAGCCACTCTAATAGCTAATGTGACCTTTCTGTTATACACTTTACACCTGTGCTGTGTTTTACTTTCAGTGTTAACATTCTCTCTGGTCCGTCTTAAATTAACATGCAGTATTTAAATATATGCAAATTTAATATTTTAGCTGATGTTTTAGGAACATTTTTAAGGTCACTCTGTTTGATCTATCACACAGACGTGGAAAATTTATGCACTATATATCCTATCTCTACTTGTTTTTTACCCACATCTGTCTTCTCTGATTGCATTTGAATAGGGTTATTTTCTATTTTAAATAAAAGATTTATGCCTTAGCTGTCAGTTTGCCTTTATTTGGAAATTTAATTTTGTTTCTAGAAGTCTAGATTAACTTATTAGATTTAACTATCCGCTGTGCATTGCAGCAATAGCAGAAGTATATTCTCCCTTGTGGATGGAGTACATAAACAAAATGCTCTTGACTTAAAAATAAAAGAATGTTATTACTCAGACCAATACAACACAGTTAGTCTAGGATACAAAAACTGCTCTTGTCATTTTTAATAATGATGATTAGCAGTGGGAATTGACTAAAAAATATGACAATTCATAAATTCAGCAGCCTCCAAAATGCTTTGCAGAAAAAGCACGTTCCCCAACAATGTCCCCTACACTTAGGTTAGTGAATATTCTTTCATGACACAGTACCACTGGGACACAAAACTTGATCTGTGATACTGATGGATTTATTTCAGTGAGGCAGACATGAGAATCTGTGCTACCATTTCCAGTTAGTCAAAGGCCTATTTACTGATTCAGTGTGGCTTTTCACATCTTCAGTGTGACATGTTCTTTAGCACCTCTCAGTGGTGCTACATTCACAATATTGTCTCTCAAGACCTGGAATTTCAGGGCTTTCTTAAAATGACAGCCAGTTCTTTGCAGTGCCCCAAACGGCTGAGCTCTCAGGGAGCGTGGAGGGTGCATGTGTGTGTTTGGGGAAGGTTGGTCTTTTCAAATGTCTTCAAGAATTTTGGCCCTTTTTTCCTCCATTTTTGGTTTCTAGAGGTACCTGAGCTTCTGACTAGTTCTCACATTTTTTTTTCTTCCAGCTGTGACATCCATGTAGACCTGGACAGAATCTGGTTTTAATCAACACTAGCACCTCTAAGAAAGGCTAAAAACATACACCTCATGGTTCTACACTCTCAATATGATGCACTGCTTTTGAGAGAAATTGAAGTGTTCCTGTGCCATCAGGAAGTTGCAGTATAAAATAGTACCAAGAACAGAGACAGCAAAAAGCTGATGGATAGGAATTTGCACAGCTATGTTAGTAAACCTTAAGTCACACAGTGGCAAACTGTCCTGCTTCACTCTTCCCCTGTACTCAGCACTGGTAAGGCCACACCTTGAGTACTGTGTCCAGTTCTGGGCCCCTCAATTCAAGAAAGATGTTGAGGTGCTGGAACGTGTCCAAAGAAGGGCAACAAAGCTGGTGAAGGGCCTGGAGCACAAATCCTATGAGGAGAGGCTGAGGGAGCTGGGATTGTCTAACCTGGAGAAGAGGCGGCTCAGGGGTGATCTTATTACTGTCTACAACTACCTGAAGGGACATTGTAGCCAGGTGGGGGGTGGCCTCTTCTCCCAGGCAACCAGCAATAGAACAAGGGGACACAGTCTTAAGTTGTGCTGGGGTAGGTATAGGCTGGATGTTAGGAGGAAGTTCTTCACAGAGAGAGTGATTTCCCATTGGAATGGGCTGCCCAGGGAGGTGGTGGAGGCACCGCCCCTGGAGGTGTTCAAGAAAAGACTGGATGAGGCACTTAGTGCCATGGTCTAGTTAACTGGATAGGGCTGGGTGCTAGGTTGGACTGGATGATCTTGGAGGTCTCTTCCAACCTGGTTGATTCTATGATTCTGTTAAATACTGAGCACTGAGTCTTTGAGGAGAAACACAAATTCCTTACACACAGGAAGCAAATGCATAAACATGATGCTTTTTATCACTCTCAAAATATCAGCTAAGAGCTGAATGGCACATAGGACTACTGACCCTCCACTCTTCTATTCAGAGCAACACAGCAGCCACTTAACATAAGCAAAGATGTAGTCTTCTCTAGAGACTTTTAAGACCTGTCTGGATGTGTTCCTGTGTGACCTACCCCAGGTGATCCTACTTTGGCAGGAAGGTTGGACACGGTGATCTTCAGAAGTCCCTTCCAATCCCAACCATTCTATGATTCTATGAAGAACAGCACGGCCACCATTGAAAAAAACAAGACACCAAGAGAGGCAGAACAGGACAAACCTGAACCTACCAGGCAGCCCTTGGTCTATGCCACTGTATGCTTAAAGTACTGTCAGATCCAAGCAATCACTGCAGTACCTAGTCAATTTTTACATAAGCCCTATAAAAATTAAGTGAAAATACCACAATCTCCACATACACAACACTGTCAGCATAAAAGTGGAGCCTTCCCAAAGTTCTTGAAAACTCTTGTCAGCTCAGAGACACTCTAAGATACACATTTTAGACACAATCAAGTATATGAGCCTCCTGCTGTCATATCTAGATAAAGAATACATATAAACTATATAACATCACATCTGGCACAATATGGTGACACTAGTGGAGACACTAGGCGGGTCACCATCTAACAGGAAAGGCTCACGCTTACCTGTTTTCTTGATATGTGGCTCCCCTGCTGAAGGCAACGAATAAATCCATCCCAGCCTATCTCTTCTGCTGTGATACCAAAATTTGATCAAGGATGTGTTAAGTCCTATGCCAAAAACCTTTCAAAGCATCATACAAACATTATAAAAGGGTAAGACCTACAAGAAAGCAAACTGTGCACCAAATACTTCAAGGCTTCTTCATCATGCTTAAAGAAGCAAAATTATTATCATGACAAACATTTTATCATGGAAAGCACCTTCAAATACCAAATCAGTTGTACAAACTCTTGCACCAACATTGCTGAAAAGACTGCTCCTCCTTCAGTGTAGAGTCGCCTTGATTTAACAAGTAATTAATGAATACATAAACCCTGGACAAAACTTTAGTCTATCCCAGTGCCAAATAATTAATCATTCATTCCACATTTAATCCAGTTCTTTAATTAATATTTCACCATGGCCCTGCAGAACAGAATGGTACCTGGGAGCAGAAGGAGGCAGCCTTCCACTTCTCCCTCGTTGTAACTCTGAAGTGATAGGTGCTGCCTACAGCTGACAAGTAATCCAGAATACAGTGTTCCCCTGCAGTTGTACATTAGGGTTTATGCATGGGTTGTGATTGTAATGAGGCCTTTCTTCCTCTGACCTATTATTAAAAATATCCAACAAAACAGATAAAATTCAACAACTGTGGAAAATAAGTCACCTGAGCATAGTCAAACATTCTTCTGAACTTACAGCATTTGAGAAACTTAAGCTTGCAGTAATGCCTTGGTCTATACAGCGTCACTGAACATATGCCAGGATAGAAAACAACAGAGAGCAGTGCTGTGAGTAAAAACAACTGGATGAACACTGAAGTCCTAATTTTACTGCAGGGAAACCCTGGCATCTTTTTTGGAAGCTTAAAGTTTAATGAAGAAATGTGTTGATGTGTACAAAATTAAATCGTGGGATACCCAATGTTGATTTTCTTCAGGGTGACACATTTCAGGAATCCACATATTTCAGCGAAGGCTTTTGTGAGGAAGATTCTATAACAAATTACCCTGGGAACCTGCTGCTCAATTGCTCAGAAACAGAGGCATCCTTTCAGACTTGTCTCATTGCTCTATGGCTACAAAATCTTCTCCCTAAACAAATTCTAACTCTACTACTATAATTTATTAAAAAAACAACACTTGATCAATAATGTCAATTGCCCTGATGAGTTTTCACAGCCTTTACAAGAAATCCAGCTTGTGGCACACAGAGTCATGTACTGCTGCTCAGAAAGACAGCTGTAACTTCTCCTCTTCCTAAAATCCTATATTATACTACATAATAGAGTATACTATATAATAGAGTATACTATATAATAGAGGATTATAAATAGAGAATTAATTACTCTATATAATGTCCCAAATCAGTAAAGACACAGATTTAAGATGGGGGTCTCTGACGGAGTAAGGCTAAATAAAGCCACATGGCACCAGGCAGTTTTAATTTGGGGATCTGTCAAGAGCTATTTTATATGCAAACTGATTTGCACATCTGATAACTGCTTATCTATCATGACCAAGACCTTTAACATCTAGATGGCAACTCCAGCCAATTATGCTGAGCAGCATTTGAACATTTACAGAGAACTTTGGTTTAGGATCATGGTTTTACTAAGTGAGATTAATTTTAAACTGTTTTCCATTAGCTCAAATACTTTAAAAATTTACCTAAGCTCTTGCTACTCTAATAGAATCTAAAGCTATTACAAACCTGAGTCATACCCTTTTCTCAGACACTTTTCAATTCTAAAATAAGACACACATATCACCTAAGTGTTAGTTTTAGGTTCAAGAGAAATAACTGACACAATTAGAAGCAATGGATCATTGAGGCAGGTATCCTGCTTCTGACAGCAGCCAGTACCAGAAGCTTCAAACACTCCTGCCCCTCACTAGAACCTAAACAATGGGAGATTTTATTTATTGTATTTCTTGATTCAGTCAACAATTCTTTTATATGGGAGACAACTGAACATATGATTGTGTATGCCACATCTGTAACATGCTTGCAGCATAAATAGCATTTATAGCCTTATACCAATAGCCACATGGAATTGTTGGGCAGCTGCTGCACTGTCACCTCATTTCTGAATTCCACAAGGAAACCTTTTCCATATTCATGAACACTGTGTTCATTTCTAAGATCCTGGTAACCCTCACTCAAGCTATGTGTTACAACCCAATTGATTTTTTAATTGCTTAAGATCAACAAAACCTTAATTTCCTGGGGGAAAAAAAGTGTCATGAGATGTTTCATACAAATACATGCATGACATTATTCCATCTTTGCTGTCACATGTGGATTTTATTTCTATTAATTCATCCTGATTATTTAAAATGGAAGGAAGACTAAAGCATTGATAGATGTGAATACACCATTCTCTATTAGATCTGATAATATTTTATTATGAAGAGTAACTCCTGCAGAGAAAACATACTTTTGCTTTGTAAGAAAACCAATGTTAAATTGAAATGGTAGCTATCAGCCAAGGTTAGACCCATTCATGCTAATATGACCTTCAATTAGTGAAGCATACATTTTGAGATCCAGCTATTTTATCAGACACTAAGTATACGATGAGAAAATGTTAGTATCCTTGAAAAAAATCTACTTTGAGGTGACCTTCTACTTAGCCAGGCTCATTAGGCAAAACAAAAATAATTGTGCAGCTTCTTCCTGTGCTCTCTTTAGAAGGTTTTCAGGAAACTTCAAATTACAAATAATGACTTAACCCATGGATTCATGCTAATACATAACAGCTTAGGCAGCTAACATTCACTCTGCGCAATTCCTCAGAGACACTGGTTTACAGTGTTTTCTTTTACTTAGCAGCCCAGCTATTGACTTTTACTTGTAAAGCACTACAAATCCACTTGGGGACAGATTTTGGAAACAGTAAATATCACTGTGACATCCTTAAATCAGCAAAGAACATCTCAGTGGTTCCCCTTATTTTCAGCCACATTTTCAGAGACCAGAGATGTCCAAATGGCAGCAAAGCTCTTCTGAAAAGCCAGCTGACTTCAGTGTTTAAGTAGCTGAATCATGATGCTTCTTTTATTCTTATCCATAAATACAGCACCTTTCACATGGGAAAAAAAAAGATACATATCATGCTCCATTTATAAGCTCTGATATATTCAAAGATGTTTGTGACTGCTAAACTAATATTTGTCCTAGCCAGAAAGAAAATCAATGAGATTATCATATGGAATGTTCCCTAATTTCCTTTTCAGTAAACAAGGTGACAAAGGAGTTAGGTACAATGATTATTTATAAACAGCTGTGTTCCTTTTAAGGTACCTATTAGAATACAGAGATCTAAATTAGAGAGAGATCCTTAGGTACCTAAGTAGAAACAACAAACACAGCTAAGGGATCTTAGGGAAACAAATGGACAGCTGACTATTAGGAAGTAACCACCAGGACTAAGAACAATGCAAACTTCATGAGACTGAAGAGTATGTTAAAACATCCTAAGCCTCACCACTGAAATACAGAAAAATTGATTGGACAAAGGAAAGCTTCCCAGAAAGATCAGAGAGTTGGCAGGCGTAGAGCAGAAAGCACAGGAAACAATAGCTGGTAGACGTTGCCGTTGCTTACTGAAGTCTATTGAGAAGTAACAACTTACATTATAGCTAAGGATTTGGCCATGCAAACCGAATAGAGAGAATTAGATAAGAGACGAACACAATTGGATCGCATTATATTCTCAGTGCAGGAGAGAGAATCTGAAAAAAAACTGTGTTGTATAATACCTACAACTCTTTCCTTCAGCTTGCTGGCATATTCTGAGTACTCAAATTCCGCACAATACTACCCCCAAAACCATGTCCCTTGTCTTCTCTTCTGAAGCTACTTATATATATATATATATGTGTGTGTGTATATATAAATATAAATATATATATATATATATATTGGCTGTGTCTATCATCATATAGGTACAAACTTTTGTGCAGCACTCTCCCAGTAAGATGAGGATAGGGATATTCTTGAGTCTTCCAGCATACTCATACAGACCTTCTTATACCCGGGAGGTTGTTTTCTGAAAGTTGTTCTTCTGATGTTTGAGGTTTATTTGTGAGTTGGTTTTTTTTTTTTTTGTTTGTTTGTTTGTTGGTTTTTTTTTTTGGAGGGGCAGTTTTTGTTGTTTGGTTCAGTTTTTTGTTTTGTTTTGGGTGAGGGGAAGGTGTGTTCATCTTTGGGTTTCTTGAGGGGGTTCACCTGTGATTGTTTTGAAGTTAGTTCTGGTTTTGTAACGTTCGTTAAAGAAGACAGTTGAAGACAGAGTAATGCATTTAAAACATACACTTACAATGGGCTTAGTCAAAACTATCCTGAGTGGAAGTTCATCATATTCACCACTTCCCTTTTCCTTAAACGACATTAACTCCAGCAGCCAGAGAAAAGGGTCCCTGAAAATCCTCTGCCCAAACGCTCCCTCTTTTCACTAAACCAACACGACGTGCAGCGCAGAGCTGGAGCAGCCCCGGGGCGGAGGCGCCGGCCGGGCAGGCTGGGCCGTTCCTGCAACACCATCCCCATCTGCTGCCCCGCGCAGGCAATAGCAGCCGCCAGGAAACCGCTGCGGACCCGCAACCGCGGCCTTGTGTCCTTGTGCGGCAGGGCGCTCACCGACCTACTCTTTAGACCTCGTCTAAGACCTTCCCCGGTAGTCCTGACTGCCAGCACCCGCGATCTAGTCAGACAGTCTGATCCGGCAGCAAGCTCTGCAAAGCTCCTGCTGCTGTCCGGGGTTAGCAATATTTACCTGACATTTTCCAGCAGAGCAGTTCTAAAGTCTTGACTTTCCCTGCATTAGTGAAAAAGAGTAAAGCTAACACAGGAAAAGACTCTACTATACAGCCATTAATGTAAACACAAAGTGGGAGGCTCTCAATTTGACCCCCTACAACACGCCTAGCACTTACGTGGGGGCATCTCAAGGGACTGGTAGAGTCGATGTGCATGTGGCAGCAGACCAGGGCAGCATGTTAAGGAGAGTGTAGCTGCATTCCCTAGAATGTTATTTCTAAGCCTTGTTTTTGGAGTAAAGGAATATTTAATCTTCCTAAGGGCATGGTCTGTCAACTAGAATGTTATTTCTAAGCCTTGTTTTTGGAGTAAAGGAATATTTAATCTTCCTAAGGGCATGGTCTGTCAATCTGCCACAATAATTGAATTTACAACCAATCAGGAAACATGCACTCTTAATTTCACAAGCAAGACACTTGCATGTGGGAAGGTGCAGTCTGTTTTTTAAGAAGAGGGTTTTTTACGCTTTACACTGACAGAAGGCTTTGTGTCTTACAGAGCACAGTCCAGGAAACAGCCCCGCAGACGGAGCTGCAGGGATCCTTCATTAACTACTTGCTTCAGTTGATATAGGCTGACACTTGCTCTTAGATTTGCTCTTTGGTTGGTTTTTGTTTGTTTGTTTGTAATTTAACTTGTGTTTTATCAAACATCTGTGGTAGATTCTTTTATGTGTAAGACCATAAAATCATGTCTTGTACGCAGGCACTGATTTGCGGGTGTGGTGTGTTTATCAAAGTAGTTGGGTTCATTTTGGCAATGTACTTTATCAAAGCTCTATTTTGCCTGCAGCAAGACGAACAGTCAGCTGTTTCAGAGGAACAAGTATTTTTCATATTAAAACCGTTCATTGTATCATTTAACTGCTACCTATTCTTCAGGCTGGAATCAGAACCACTTTCAGAGAGTATCCAGTTGCTACTGGAACAATTCAAATAGGTTGAGTGTAACACTGTAAATATGATAAAGGCAAAAAGCCAGTCAATAAAACCATCAGTTTTACTCTAATGCAGGAAGGCCTTTGCCATTTCTCTGCAGCAGACATTTATTGTCCACCTGTATGCAACAACTTCAGGACATCTGGCCAGTTAGCGAATGAGCATGAAGTCCAGAACACCAAAGCAGGTCTAAGTGAAATGATCAGTGGTCTAATTCTCTTTCATAATGAAGACTCTGCACACAGCTCTGACATCAACAGACTGCATAGCTTTGGTGTAAAATGCGTAAGATATTAACACTCCTGGGAGCTGTCAGCACATGACAAGTTTTGACAGAAAGACAATCACATCTGAAGAACCATGTATTTTTTAGGCTAGGTCATACTGCTTATATTGCAGGGCATGAGTCTGGGAACTGCAGGAGTGCATTTATCTCAGCTGGGGAGTGGTAGGCCCTTGTCTTGCAGCTGAGACAACTACCTGCCAGTGAGAATGCTTTTCCACTTCTCCTTTCCATCAGTGGACAAAGCTACAGTAATCTGACTGGAGGCAGTGGTCTCAGTGCAGAGGCACTATGAAATCCCCTGCTCCTCTGCCAGAAGGTGTCAGCACCAATTTCCAGTGCCTGCCTTAAGAAACAGTTGGACACATCAAGTGTATCAGTGGTCCCAGCTGGGAAGCATAAACAACAGTCTCAGCTAATACAGGGTGGCTGTCAGCTGTTCTGCTTTGTAATAAGGTTTACCTGGCTCACCTGTACCCTAATTTGGAGACATAAAGGATGGGCTCAAGACTATGCCAAATCAGACAGTGCTCAGTACTGCTGGTGTAAGGCAATGGTATTCTTTGCTGTGGTTACTCTACAAGCAGTTTCTGCCCAGACCGAAACACTCACCAAGTTACACAACTAACTCCACCAGCTCCCTCACCCTGCAAACCTTTCTACGAGGTCTCAGGTGCACATAGAAATTCCCATGCTTCAGCAAACACATCAAACTTTCATTTTGATTGTGACAGATCAGGGCTTAAAAAAAGGCTCGATGTCTGGTTTTTCTGGTTTATACAAGAGAGTTAAAATTCAATATATTGATAGGAGCTGAAAGGCTGATTTCCTTCAGAGTATGATTAAAGCATGTGGATTTCTGCAGCTGCAACACACAGCTTTAGCATGACTGCAGGTACAGAAGCTTCTGTGGTAGCCTGCAGACAGCCAGAGTTAACCTAGCCTGCAAGGCCATGTCAGTGGGCAATGCTGGCATATCTGTGTGTTTTCACTTCTGAAAGTGATCCTGCATGCTGTGCTTTAACCAGCTTCCTCCAGGATAGTTCTGGAAAGCAATTATGCATAATGATGACACCTGACTCTCATCACTATTTTCTAAGGACATATTGCTCCTCCATCTGAGTTTAACACAGGCATCTATGTTATCTTGCAAAATGGGTAGTGATGTATTTGGAAAGCCAAGAGGCTGAAGTGATCTTCCCAACACCTGTGGGCTCAGAGGGTCAGTTACAGGGAGGATGGGCTAACACAAACACTGAATTTGCTGCAGAACTGATGGGAAGTGGTTACTAGCTCATCCATTTAATTATTATAATAAGTTGTCACATAGCACTCAGGCACCCTCAGACTATAAAGATTTCCATGATACAGGAAGGAAACATGAAACCATTACACAGAGGAGGAAAGCAAGAGAAGAACATGGTAAGTCACGGGCAAAAACTGGATCAAATCCCAAATATCCCTCCTCTCCAAGGGAGTTCCTCCTCTACTGAAATAGAGAGCTGTCCTTTTTCACCTACCATTTTGTTTGTGCTTGCTCAGTTGTGGAGAAATCTGTTTGATGAAATGAAACATCTCCTCCCAGAAATGAGGTAGCTGCTAAGTGAGAGTGCTGGCTTCACACAGCCATCAAGGCAAATGCCTTAGGACTGAGCTATTCAACCTGCAATGGAAAACAATTTTGCTGTTTTTCTTCCCACTGGGCATAAGTCTTCCCTGTCTCTCTGTTGTGCTAGTGAAAGCAAATTTCACTGGAAACTGAATCAATTTACAAATATTTTGACAGATTGAGACAGCTGCTCAGGAAAAAAAAAATTAAACATATGCAGATAAAATATGATCAACTCCTGCACAGACCCACAACCTTTGTGGGCTTCATTTCATTTATACCTTTTAAAGGCTATGTGGGTGTTCCTGTAAAACAGAAACAATGTGAAAATTATTTCTATTGCTGATAAATTAAAAAAAAAAGCCTCATCATTAATCCTCAAAAATGTGCAATCTTGAATTTTTTTTTTGGGGGGGGGGAGAGTGGGGTAGGAAAATATGCATGCAAAATTATACCCACACTGCTCTTGTATATACTCACACATCTCATTCTATAGATCTCGTTGGCAACTCCCTCTGAGGCTGTCTCAGTTTCTGACTTGAACAGGTCATTATGTGTGTGCCTCAATCCATCAATTTTGAAGTATCCTGCAAAGAGATTGCCATTAGAAGCCAGTGCAGTGAAACCAACTATCTTCCATCTAATACATGACTTGCATTTTTCTATCACATCTTATTTTTTTTCCTATTCCTAACATTATGTTACCCATATACACAGTTACTCCTGTGCAGGGGCAAAGATCATGCTGTACCTGCTTTTTCTGCACCAATTACTGTTACTTTAAAACTGCAGAAATGTCTGTAAATAAATATTAGCTCAAAGATCCTGATACTTTCTGCTGACACTGTCATTGGAACATGATGAACCATAACCCCTCCTGCATATAGCAATTATAATTCAAATTCTGGGTACCTAAGCAATGAAACACTCCAAGTGTTCCAAATACCAGGATCAGACTATAAGCAAAGGGCAACAAATTTCAGATGCAGCTGTTGCACTGAGTGACAAGATTGGACAAACTGCTTCTCCATAAATACCAGCACTTACTATAACCTCTCTTGCCCAGGCTCTATATAATCACAATCTGCACAAAGCTGTGACACTTACTGCATATATACAGACACACTTTCTCAACTTTACAGAACTTGAGATACGTGTTTTGACACCCAAATTCACATGATCAATACAACACTATAAAACAAAACATCAGTGGGGGAAAATAACTCAATGTGTAGTGCTTTCTGAGAGTTCAAATAATCTTTTCATATGGTAAGATTGCAACACACAGGTAAAGACATGGCAATGAAACCAGATCACCACTTAAACAGAAAATGTAAGAGCAAGGTGCTCAGACAGCAATCATGAAGCATCCTTGCACAGGCAGAGCTACCTGCATGATCCATGAAGGGGAGAACAAGCTCAGCATGTTTACTGACTCCTGTCCAGCCATAGCAAGAGCAGAGCAGATATTCTAGGGCCTCACAGTGCAAAAATGGCTCATGGTCTTCAGACAATCACCACTGTACATCACCTTTACTCTTAAACACAAGTTGCCACACAGCACCCAGAACAGGATTGCAAAGAATTTAGGAGCGAAGGGGTCACACTTAACTCAAGGTAAACCTCTCAAGGATAATGTTGCTATCTGGAATAGTGCTGAGAATTTTTAAAGGGTGAACCAGCCCCTAGCAAAAAAGCTGATAATAAAAGTAGTCTATAAATGCCCTATTCAAGTGTTCAAGATGTCTCTTACTGCTTGTTGCTCTTCAAGCACTTCTCTTGTCAAATTCTACTTTGTGACTGATGAAAAAAAATAATCTACAGTGTTTCATAATGACAGGGCATAGCTACTTTAAAGCTGCTGATGAATAGGGAGGCCTTGAACAAAGCTATGACAGTGCAATGTTTGTTTGCCACATCAGAAAACAAATGCCAGACCACTTCATTCAGGGTCTTCTATTCATCAACCCTTTTAATACAAAAAACCCAACAACTCAAGTGTCAATGACTGGGACTATAAATAACACCATGTGGAACAGTATTCTCAACACCAGTTTAAGCTTACTGGGGAGCTGCTGCTCATGAACTGGTACACCAGTTTACCATCATGTACAGCTCAGGTAACAGGGACTACTTAGGCCATGTTTTTTGTTGTTTTGGTTTTGGCTATTTTTGTTGTTGTTTTTTGTTTGTTTGGTTTTTTTGTTTGTTTTTTACCCTGAATGTTTGGGGAGCAATAGCTGAGATCATATTTAAGAAACCTGTTCGAAGGGTGAGCCATGTAGAGCTCGATTATCTCTTTGTATTGCTTGTCTTTCAAAATTGTAGTATTTTATCACAATATCACAGTATCATCAGGGTTGGAAGAGACCTCACAGATCATCAAGTCCAACCCTTTACCACAGAGCTCAAAGCTAGACCATGGCACCAAGTGCCACGTCCAACCTTGCCTTGAACAGCCCCAGGGATGGCGACTCCACCACCTCCCCGGGCAGCCCATTCCAGTGTCCAATGACTCTCTCAGTGAAGAACTTTCTCCTCACCTCAAGCCTAAATCTCCCCTGGTGCAGCCTGAGGCTGTGTCCTCTTGTTCTGGCTCTGGCCACCTGAGAGAAGAGAGCAACCTCCTGCTGGCCACAACCACCCCTCAGGTAGTTGTAGACAGCAATAAGATCACCCCTGAGCCTCCTCTTCTCCAGGCTAACCAATCCCAGCTCCCTCAGCCTCTCCTCGTAGGGCTGTGCTCAAGGCCTCTCTCCAGCCTCGTCGCCCTTCTCTGGACACGCTCAAGCATCTCAATGTCCCTCCTAAACTGGAGGGCCCAGAACTGAACACAGTACTCAAGGTGTGGTCTAACCAGTGCAGAGTACAGGGGCAGAATGACCTCCCTGCTCCTGCTCACCACACCATTCCTGATGCAGGCCAGGATGCCACTGGCTCTCTTGGCCACCTGGGCACACTGCTGGCTCATGTTCAGGCGGGTATCAATCAGCACCCCCAGATCCCTCTCTGTCTGGCTGCTCTCCAGCCACTCCGACCCCAGCTTGTATCTCTGCATGGGGTTGTTGTGGCCAAAGTGCAGCACCCTGCACTTGGAGCTACTGAATGCCATCCCATCGGACTCTGCCCATCTGTCCAGGTGGTCAAGGTCCCGCTGCAGAGCCCTTCTGCCCTCCAACCCAGTCACATCTGCCCCCAGCTTAGTGTCATCTGCAAACTTGCTGATGACTGACTCCATGCCCTCATCCAGATCATCTATGAAGATGTTAAAGAGGATGGAGCCCAGCACTGATCCCTGAGGGACACCACTAGTGACTGGCCGCCAGCTGGATGTGGCACCATTCACCACCACTCTCTGGGCTCGGCCCTCCAGCCAGTTCCTAACCCAGCACAAAGTGTTGCCATCCAAGCCGCGGGCTGACAGCTTAGCCAGCAGTTTGCTGTGGGGGACAGTGTCAAAGGCCTTGCTGAAGTCCAGATAGACTACATCCACAGGCCTCCCCACATCCACCAAGCGGGTCACCTGATCATAGAAGGAGATCAGGTTAGAAAGGCAGGATCTGCCCTTCCTAAACCCATGCTGGCTGGACCTGAGCCCTTTGCCATCCCTTAGGTGTGCTCTTATCACCCCCAAGATAACCTGCTCCATCAGTTTCCCTGGCACTGAGGTCAGGCTGGCAGGTCTGTAGTTCCCAGGTTCCTCCATCAGACCCTTCTTGTGGATGGGGACCACGTTGGCCATTTTCCAGTCTCCTGGGACCTCTCCGGTGAGCCAGGACCGCTGGAAAATGATGGAGAGCGGCTTGGCCAGCTCAGCTGCCAGCTCTCTCAGCACCCTGGGATGGATAACATGATCCATTTTGCATTTGCTACCCCTTGATTAGAAAGGTATTTTGGATCACAGTTGAAAACCAAAAAAACCCCTACATATTCACACAGGGCAAATCATGCCACATCATGAGGAAAAGAAAGGAAACAACTACTTGCATACCTGGGATGGTGTTACCACACCAGCAGTTAGGGGAATCAGCCAGGAGTAGATACAGGGCTCAGGGATATTTGATGCAATTACTCTGTGAACCACAAACCAGAGTTCACTGTCTGGTCCCCTAAAGGAAAAATTCTGTGACTTCTAACAGCAACAGTTTCAGATTAATGTTATAAGGAAAAGCTTTGTGAGCTATAGAAAATGTTTTCATATGACTTTGTTTAGCAATACTAAGCAGGTGCATTTACCACAAGATCTTTTCATAATAAAATGTATTCCAACTTCATGAGAAGATTACACTACTGCTAATTAAGATTAAGAGTTTCAGGAGATTCAGAAAAAATAATGCCTACACTCATAAAGCTTGATGACAACATCTGATGTATTAGAGAAGAGTGATTACTCTAATGTACTGTAATACTTGATACACAGTCTCACAGCTCTCCCCTGCTGTGTATTGTATAACCTATGAAGTCAACAAAGCGCAGATAAAGAAACAAATAAAAGGTAGGGCTCACATGATTCATATTTCAACAAAGAGGAATAGATAATGGCTCCCAGACAAAGGGGGAAAAAAAGAGCATTTATTGTAGTACATCAGCCCTGAGCCCATTAGAACTTCGAGATAATGCAGATCCATCCGTTCTCTAATTAGTCTATACAGTAACTGTTAAGTCTCACCTGACTTCAATTTATAATCTAAGTCTTCAACATAAATATGTGGTACTGTTACACAACAGCTAGATATAGAAAAAGTTGCATTCTTAAATTACCTAATCCAGGAGCAAGAACTATTCTAGGGAGTTTGCAAAGGCCTTTGAGCAACATTGTCAGTCCTCTGTAGACTGCTGCTAGGATGTGGTAGGTCCTGCCAGTGGAGCGAGATTTTCCATGTCTCACCTTCTTTCACTGTCCCTGGTTAAATATGAGTTAGAAAGCACGCTAACCATCTCCCTTTTCTGTCCATTCTGAAAGAAGTTTTATACTATCACTCCTTTTTTCTTCATCTTCTTTTTCCTTTCTTAAATAAAATCAAAGTGCATTGTTGATTCTTTCAAATTTCATTGACTTAATTTGCATGGCCTCCTCACTCCATGGGTCTCTTTTTCCCCTTTGGGACATCCTTCTTTGGTAGGTTGCACAGGATTCTTGTTTGGATTTTGTGCACAGCTATGCCACAAGAAATTACTGCAGGCACACATAGACAACTTTATGCAGTGATTAAAGTGCCATGCAGGAAAAGGCTGAACCTGTCATCGTCAACTTACTCATGGAATCACAGAATGTTAGGGATTGCAAGGGACCTCCAGAGATCACCAAGTCAGATGCTGCAATGGATTTCTTGCTAAGGTAGAAAGGCAGAACTCAAAAACACAGCTAAGGGATCAATCACTCCCATATTCTCTGAAGTATGAATCACATCCATGGCAAAATGAAATATTTTAGGCATTTAAGACAACTTTTTAATAGAAGACCAAGAATTTGGACAGCTAAAATGCTCATCTTCCAAATCCACAAAGCCTTGTTTTGGTATACACTGTACAGGCAGATAAGGCAAGATACAGGATTTTTTAAAGCATGTAACACATGCACAAAGCCAGTTTCTGCTGTCCTAAACATTGCACAGTCATTCACATCAGGGCAAAGCAGACAGAAAAGGATCAGAATGACATGCTAATACTGTTATACTCTTTATGCCAAAGTAAATATTTACAAAGTTCAGAAGAAAACCCTCCCCATATATTTTTTTCTTCTAAATAAAGGTCTCTTGAACTGTGGGAGAAAAGAGAAAAATAAACCAGGTGACAAATAATGTATTTGAAAAACATGACACTCCCAGTATAAACTTTCTGATGAATGTTTGAGAATCTCTACTTTTTACTAGAGATCTGTATTCTCAGCAAGACTGATTGGTTGTCCTTTATCTCCTCCTCATCTGGATAAAACAAAGTGACCTCAATGATTTTTTTTTTCTGTGCACTATTTTAATCTGCATCCTCCTAATGTCATCTAAGTTGCAAAGAAATAAAGAAACTGAATAACTGTTTAAACAAGTAAATTAAAAGCAGAATGTGATCATTTTACCAGTGCAACAGACTAAAAGAAATCACATCATGTAGCCCTTTGTTTCTGTGAACTTGCAGATTTGCTTTGGTGACAGCAGCAGCCATTGCCAGAACTGTGATGGCCACGACAGCCTTGTGTGGGGCACAAAAGCACAAACACTTTTCCTATGAGAGACCTTGACAGTACTGTCTAGGAGCCTGCAGCTTTGAGTACGATGAGAAACAGCTTGCTGCTTTTCTGTACAACAAAAATATTCATGGCTACCAGCTGCTGATAAGCACTTGCCAAAGCCATCAGCTTCACTATTTAGGCAAGTTGCTGTAAGCGCTACAGTAAACTCTTCAAAGACATTTCTGAGCTGACTCTTGCTAATTATGGCTGAATACATAAAAGTCATCACTGTGTTTAAACATGTCATTTCTAATACAGAATCCTGGGCCTAGTTACACTTTCTGTTTCTCCTGTGCTCAGCACAACACAGCAGGATGCACTTTAACTAGTTCACTGTCTAAAACATCTACATGTGCATACATGGCTTGACAACAGCATTCTGCTCTGCACTGCATAGCTGGACACGACAGAGATTAATTATTCAGAATGTGCTCTCCTACTCAAAGGTGAACACTAAAACCCGATTTTAGTAAATATTTGTACTGTGTTATACCAGTTGAGTACTTCACATGCTCTGTGTTAGGCAAATGAGCTGTCCCAGGGTATTAGCTCCATAGACTGTTTGCAGTTTGCTCTATCATCTCTCTCCAAATCCACTCACTAAAATAATTTGGCCTATTGAACATTAAAAGGAGCTCTGCAATGCAAACAGTCATAGTCTCCATTGTACAGCTTATGGCTTGTCAACTGTGACAGCACTTAATGGAATAGAACTGAAGCGCGGGCAGCTGCTCTTCCTTTGTGTGCTGGCATGTCTGACTAGGAGGTGTCCATGTGACCTCAGGATAAACCACAACAACCTGAAGTTGTTGCATGCAACAAGTAACTGGAAATAGCAGCTTTGCTGGGTCCTATTTTTACACAGTCTGCTGTCACAAGCAAAGCTGGGGAGGAAAAGTAACACAAAAAGCCCTGACTTGCCATAAGGAGTTCAATGGAAGTAATGCAAAGTAAAATTGCCTTGGCTTATTTTGCAGAAAAGCACAGCAAAAGCAGCAGCAGAAGACAGCAATAAAATGACACCTCCCAAACCCCACCCCAGGCCTGCAGCCAGCTCAGTGGAAAAGTCCAACACCCCAAAATAGAAGCAGCAACCAGAACAGGAAGCATCTTATGCTACAATCCAAACTACAAGCCCCACGATACTTTGTTCCAGCCAGCACTTTGATTTTAAAGCTGAAGTGACAGCAGCTTGGTATTGAATATCACCAGCAGATTCAACTCAGCCCAAGACATTTCTTCAGTTGCAAGGGAAAACTTCAGAAAAACCTTGCATAAATGCATGCTTTGGTGGCACAGGCACTTCCTTCCCTCACTCTGTTTCTGTTCCTGGACCTCCTGGGCTAATTTATAGAAAAGAATAAAGCTAATCTAAAAGAACAGCAAAGTAACCCTCCTCTCCTTGCCCTATGTCTTTCTACTCAGCTCCTCTAGAAACACCCAAGGCAAGAGACTCCAACTGCAGTGAAGCCCTAAAATTAGAAAAAATAAAAATAGCTTTCAGAAAATCGAGAGAGACATCCTCAGAATGAGCCAAGTCTCCTAGATACTTCATAGAAAGCAACCCGCTGCAGGTCCTGGCCCTGTAGTTGAGGTTTGCTCTTCTGCCCAGACTCCTGGGGACAGTACTAGTCACTTAGTCTGCCATCAGAATCATAGTCTGGCTGAGGACAACGAGACAAATGTCTCAGCCAAACATTGCTAAGAATGCAGTGTGGACAATCCTTCTCTAGCAAAGATGCTCCCTGTCCCAGGATGCAGAGATGGGAGAATCCACTCCCTTTTTGCCTTGTCCTACTCAGTACATGACGAGGAAGGTGAAATTCCATAATCCCCTGAATGGGTAATCCTGCTTAGCAGGGACAAAACAGTGGTAGAGTCTGACAATTTATTGGGTTTTTTGGTTGGTTGGTTGTACTTTTTTTTTTCCCTAACAAGCCTCAACAAGCATTGCAGGTAAAGGCACTTTGGCAGAGGAGTTATTTCCTTATCTACTACTGTAAAACAAACTCAGCAACATCTATCAAGAAAAAAAGGACACCACACACCTCCCCCCCCCAAAAAAAAAAACCACCACCAAAAAAAACCACCCCAAAAATACTCCAAACCCAGGCAGAAGCACATTGAGGAAAAAAAGAGCTGGGAAAGAGAGAGAGAGAAAAGACAGAAAATAGGACAGGTTTCATTGTCTTGTTTGACCTGTAGGTGCTACATTGACAAAGGTAAGCACACATGCTCACTCTGAATCCACCCAGGACCACATTTTGGGGTAGGAACTGTAAATAAGGTGAGAAAGTTCAGGAGGGAAAACAGTAGATTGTAGTTTGGCCTGTCTGCCAATGTTACTCAGACTGGTGTTTTCCAGCCATGTGTTGGGGAGTTAGGGGTAGAGAAAAGCAGCTTGCTGCTCTGCCTCCACAGGGATCAACCTGTGTCTTTTCAGATTCCCCTTTTACAATGGTTCCAGCTTGAGTTGTTTGAGACAAGACAGGTTGGTATTAGACACTCTGTTCACAAGGGAAGCATATAGATTTTCCCAGTAGCATGCTGCAACTCCATCCTAATCTTCTGATGAAAGAAACAGGAAAAGGTGAAGAATTATTGCTCAGCTGGTACTTCATCTCCCCTATTGTCAAGTCTTCTCAGTGACTTCAATAAGCTAAAGATGATCATGTTTCTAGGAAAACTACAGTGGTACATATAACAGAGAAGCAGGAGATGGTCTTGGAGTATGCAGCTTTCCAAATATACCTTTATAACTTCCCTGAATGGTAACTATTTGCTGGATACAGAGGGCAATGCACTTTTCTCTCACTCTCAGGTGAACTATTTTATCCAGAAAAATATCCCTCATTGCTCACATGAATGATGTTGTCAAGAAGCACAGAGAAAAGGAAACCAAGAAGTTTTAACAAATTAAAAATCTGATACTTGGGATATGTAGATGACATTTAAAGGGTTGGACTTGATGATCTGTGAGGTCTCTTCCAACCCTGATGATCCTGTGATACTGTGACTGGCACAAAGTTCCACACAAGAAACTAAATAACATGATCAGATCAGCTAGGTTAAAATGGCATGCTGATATGTTCATATATAACTACTTGAAAATCAAATCCTCACATTTTAGAAGGTAGCCTACCTTATGCTTTCTTGCTAAGAAAGTGCCAGATGCCAGCATCTGTCTAACCCTCCATACATCTGTGACTTCAAGACATGCTGCAGTAGAGAAGCAGCAAGCTCTGTTGATGGGGTAGAGGGAGGAGCTATTCCACTTAGAGCCCAGACCTCCAAATCTGTCTGGCTCAGAATCTTTTCCCCTGCTGACAATGAAGAAGAGAGAAGCAAATGAGAAAGAACTTATGTATAGCAGCAAATAAGAATAGACAAGGACTGTCCTCAACACTCAGGTCAGAATCTAAGTCAGTCCAATGTTCAGGAACATTCAGCTCTAGGGTCTTCTTCAATGCCAGATCTGTGACAGAGAAAGAATAATAATAATAAAAAAAAAATCTCTGTGTATGTGTCCATTGCATGGAAAAATCTCTTCAATGTGTCATTTGAAATGCTTTGTATTTTAGAAATCTATCAGCCAGATATAGTGCACATTGAAGTTAACAGAAAGCCTCCCACAGGCTTTGCTGGGCTTTGGTTTAGGTTATATGTTTTAATTCTTTTTCCCTACAACAGAGAAGCACAGTAAATTATAGAGGTTCTCCTTGCTCTGTTCCCCTCAGGCTTCAGGCAGCATGCACAGAATCATCTCTCCATCTTCCATGTTCTTCTTTGATGGGGGTTCCATTAAACTCTCCCAGTTGTTACTGCTCAGAAGAATTTAATGACTGGTGTTCAACCCTGAGAGCACTTAAAAAATAGCATTTATGTAAGGAATTTATGTTTAAATGTTTTTTTCCAGCTTCCAATAGAATGTAAGAGAAACAATAACAATAAACTGGACAGTAATACCTTTTTCAATTCACACTCCATGGCAGACGGATATCACTACTCAGTCAAGACGAGTGCAAAATGTAATCTTGAACCATAACCTTTCATAATACACTTTTCACAATTCAGATTTGGAGGGGGAAGCACAATTTTCCTGTGCTTATCATAATAGATGTAATAAAACCAGAAATATGTTATTTAGATTTGGTTTTAAGCTTTAGTGAATATTAGAAGAAATCAATACCAGCAGTGTGCTGTGATCAAACCCCAAACTTCCGTGTAATGCCCTGGGACTCATGATTCTGAATGTAAGTGACCAAGCACTCTATAAGCCAGAGACCAAAACTTTGGTGATGAAGCAGCCCACTTAGCCCTGGAAGAGGCATTCAGTATATGCTTCTCCTATGGCATTATAAATTAATTTAGCCTTCATCACATCCATACTATGTTTTCTTACTTCTAAGTAGCATGCCTCAATGTGCATAACTGCCAGAGAGAGACTCTGAAAATGAGAACCAATACTTGGTGGGAAGAGATGTCAGAAAGGCCGTTCATTGTTTTAAAGTTCAGTAGATGGATGACCACTGAAATCATCCATTCCCGGGCAATTTGCTTCCTTTACTACAGAAAGGTTTCATCCCCTTGGATAAGGTGCCCCATTAAAAAAAGGGCAGACAGTTCCTCAGTAACAAGGTTTGGTAGGTTTTTGTTGGGGTTGTTTGGTTTCATTTTGGTTTGTTTGTTTGCTTAGGGGTTTTATGTTTGGCTGGTTGGTTCATTGTTTTGTTTGCTTGATTGTTTTTTAGTTTTGTTTGCTTCCTTGGGGGTTTCTCTGAGTCACATTTTCAGGGAGACAGTTCCATTGTTTTCTTGCCATCAAAAAGTTTAGTATGATTAAAATATAAATACAACTTCAAGTAGTCCTATAAAGCATGTCCAGTCTCATCAGCATTAGAAACACTGCTCAGATCAAATGTATTTAAGAGTCCTTATGCAATTCTTTCCAGCCAGGCTCTCTGTAATCTTGTCAGCATCATGGGACACACCACTAGTCCTGTTCCATGTTCTTCCCATTTTCAAAACCCTCTTGCCAGCTCTCCCTTGCTTTAAATTCATCTCTATCCAACTGCTCAACCAAATGCTGCCTTCTTTCTCCTACTCCACCTCATCTGCCACTGTACCCACTCTTTTTCTGCCTGCTTGGGGCTGTTGCCACAGCTGTTCACACAGCCAAAGTGCAGTCCCTCTGAATTTTGCAAGAGAAGAGCAAGTGCAGCCCCTTGCTTTGTTAACAGACCCTCTGCATTATTTGTTTTGGAAGCAGCCACCTTCACTCTGGTTTTGCTAAATGGGAGAAGGGAATTAGGCAGGCAGATGCCTGTGTAAAAAAGCCCTGCCTTATAAATAAATCTTCCAGATTCTAAATTACAAACTAGATTCATAATGCAACGACTGGATAGAATATAGAGAAATTTTGAACAATGTTTTACAAAAGTAATGTAATTAACCCAGTAGCATATGAAGACACTGCCACAGTATTAATGTGTTTCTCTCACCCTAGCGACAGGAAGTTATTTTTTGTTGTTCTTTTTTAACATATCAGGTTCTCGTAAACGTAGACTATCATGCTAGGTCTATGTAGTTAGTGGCATAGTTTATGTCCTCTAAACATCTGAGTATCTGCTAGGTACTTGAGGATTTATTCACAGGCTGCCACAATGAGGCAGTAGTAAGTTGTGGTGAAGGCAGTATTTACAGCACAAATGATGCTGAAGTGCTAGTTAGCGCTAATTCGACTTGGCCCATTTTGGGCTGCTGACAATCACAGCTCTTCAAAAGCAAGTAGCTCTGGCATATGTTGACCGAAGAAAAATGTCTACCCCTCTTTTTCCTCATCTATTGTAATATTTCTAAAGCAAAACTTGAGCAAACTTAAAATAGGTCTTTTCCTAAAGCAGTAGCACAGGCCAGCTGCTACTGGGGATTGATTTATAGGAGAAAATACTATACACAGTTGGCTTAATGGGGATTGTCAAAACTATTAGTACTAAAGTGGGAAGAAAACATGTCACTGAGCACAGGTACATTTGTTGAGTGACATACTTATTCTGAAGTTAATTTTAAAAAAAAAACCAACTTATTTTTCTTGAGATAAGCAAAAGCTGTTCCCAAAGAGAGGGTCAGGAGTGGGAGAAGCCAATTTCTCTGCTTTCATCCTCTGCCTTTGGGCCCTGATAACGGTACTTGCTTTCCCTCCAGTTTCACTAGATGAATCAGGCTAGTGAAGAAAAACAGCTTAGAGATTCGGTAGGTTCATCCTTTGAGAAACATGCTGCACTTCACTTTCTTGATCACAACTATTTTTCTACTAAGAAAAGCTACATAATTAGGTTCCTTACAAACCAGGACTTTGAAGCTACACTCTGCTTCCAAATACTTGTCATTTGACCCAGAAGGCAGTAAGTGAAAAGTTCTGAACAAATAAATGAAAAAAGCTGACACGCTTTTCCAGGTGGTAAAGCTCTTGTGTGCTAACAAAAGACTTGATTCCCACTGCTTTTGATATCTGCAAAATGACAGGCCAACGAAAGCACTACTCAGTGATCGACAGCATAGCAGAATGAGGCCAGTGGAGACATCAGTCAGAAGAAGAGAATAACTACTCCAGTGATCTCTCAGGTGAATGAAATGCTGGGGAATACTGCCTTTTCTTTTTCTTTCCTACAAATTACACTTAATTTTAAAATACACATAAATAAAGATTTAAAATTCCCACTTAAACACTTTAAATACTGAAGTTATTAAAAATACCTAAATAATCCTGTTTCATGTCTTTCAGCTGCATTTATGCGTTATGTCTCCACCATAACAAAGGGAACAGCTTTTGATAACTGCTTATCTGATCAAACATGTTTTCTGCTAACCCAGCAGAAAATTATTTTTGAAACTATGAAAGATGCAACCAGAAATTCTGCTGTTGTTAGGTCCTAGGAGACCATTCTATCATGTGTCAGATCATGTTCATCAAACTCACCTGTGGCTTTTGCATTTAAACATTTCTGACATGAAGTTGAAACCTGCACTCACAAGAAAACAACACATTGATCACCTCTTTCCAAATCACAGCGGAGACCATCCAAGGGCAAGCACAGCTCAAGTTTACTTCGCATTAGACTCGGCACCATACCTGGTCGTATGGCTAATGCTTCTGAGCACTGCAGTTATGGCCACCTCAGGGAATCCAGGACGAAGAGAATGGCAGAGAAGGGGAACACAGGGCAGAACACAACATTCTTTCCCCCTGATAGTTAAAAATGTTACTCAGGCAATAGATCAGAAATTGGCCAAAGACCATCTGATAAAATAGCTCAGAAAAATGGCAGTCTGTGAAAATAAACATAGCAGCATGCATCTGACTGAATTTCAGGTTTTATCTTCTCTCATCTTCCTACATTATTTTTTTCTTTCTTATTCTAATGTGAACTGTATAAATAGCAATAGAGGAGGAATCCTTTTTATATATACTCATCCACACATTGGTGATAACATTCTAAGCTTCCCTTGTAGTGGTTTTCTGCACTTTCCTTTGTTCAGACAACCAATCCCTCCTAATGCCACGTAAGATAAAGACACTCAGGCTGGAAACCCTGCATTGAAAATCATAATGCATTTCAGTTGTTCTTCATTCTTGTTTAGTTCTATTCCACCTTTCTGTAGTCTTGTACCATCTATTTCCATGGCATAATTTCATCTATGGAGTTTCCCACATAAGATTATCCTTTCTCTCCAGATAGTCTCTTCAAAAAGTGGAAAAATATTGCAATAGAAAAAAGCCTTAGAAGAAAAATTTGATTTGCTACTTACTTATGATTCAGTGACCATAGAAGACTGCAAATTTACTTTCTATATAGATTTGATTGTAAACAAATTTCTGAAACTGATTTTAGATTCACAGATATAAAGATTCGGTTGCAGGAAACATGACTGGTGACACAGGCATCCAAGAGCAGCAGGAAAGGCAATGTACTTGAGAAGACTTTCACAAAGTAATACTCTGCTATAATCTACTTTTAAGTGCCTAGTAGCATTTTGCTATTTGCTTCAGAGCTATCCTGTGCAAAATAACACTTCTGGATCTTCCAAGGTAAAGTGGGAACTTAAATAAAGGAAAAAAATGGTTTTAACGTGCAAAATTCCTGTTGTGACTTAGTAACACACAGGTTTTTCATCCCTCTCAGCAGCAGGGGGCTCCTGGAAGTGAGAAATCTGAAGTTCACTGACTTCTCGGAGAAAAAAAACCCACAACATTTAAAATGAGTTCTCTGCACAAGGACGGTTAAAGTATTTGTCTCTGCAGTGCAAGAGAGGCACTCTGACATGAAGGCTGGACTCTAAGCACTGGACTAAAGTTTCTCTTCATCAACATGTTGTTCACTCAAATGAGCAAAGCCTTTCTGTGCACCTCTGAATTAATTCTGTCCAATGTAAAGATGGAAGAGGTCAGATAAATGCCACTTTTAGCTAGGATTAAATATTTCTTTAAAGATCCTACACATACAATAAAAGAAGAATTTACTGTGGAGCCATGTGCCAACAGATTCTCAATCTCCTTTCTGCATTTCGCTATCGTCTTTTCTCCGTAGCCATGCTATTCATTCAGCAGTTAACACCTACTGCTGTCACTGCTGATGAAAAGAGTACAGCTGCCACGTAAGCATGCAGTCCACACGCGTGCTGGCAATTGAATGCAGTGTGGGTTAGACGATCAGTTGTCAAAGATTATTAAGAACCAGGGGCAGCATAATTCAGAAAAAATTAAGTGCTGCTGTAAATATGCCCCAACTGAAAATGAAGCTTCAGAATAGGCTGAGGAGTGGACATCATTCACAGAAAAACTGTTGTTGGAATTCTGGGCTATTTTCTTACAAGAATTTTAACACAGACACTAAGGACAATTAAGCACAGAGATACTTTTTGTTTAAAGCAGAAGCAGCCCAGACAACTCTCAGATCCGGAACACAGCAAGTCATTTGCATACATAACTAATAGTTTTCATGCACAATTACCTTGTTATTCAAAGTATACTTAGATTATAATGCATTTAGGGTGAAATTTAATGCTCAGGGGAACAACCTATTCATAGCCTATAAGCTATTAAAAACTAGTTTGCTGAGGTGTTAAGTGATACTTTTCTAAATAGATGAACTCCACTAGAGACAAGTATTTCCCTTCACTGATCCAGCTCCAGATTGATCACCTGTGGAAACTAGCACTTGGAATGCCAAATAAATAATATTTCCAGAGAAGAAAATGACAGAATGTTAGGGTGTTGTGTTTGATTTAAATTTCTTCTAATTCCTTTTGTGTGCAGGTGGGTTTTCCTCTAAAATATGAAATAAATATGAGGATGCTTTCAGTCCCTATTGCTACAATAAACCTGTGCCTGAAATCACTCTCCTCTGAACTGTTCAAAATGTGAGTTTTGCTTCCTTAAGTACTAAATAACTGTTCTTTAACAAGTCTGCAACAGCATTAACCAGAAAAAGCTTTCTAGGGCAAAACATACACTCGAAATTTCCAGCATTTGGTTCATGCCTCAAACAGCTTCCCTCAAAACACAGAAGACTCACCCTGTGCATTCCAGCACTAGTACACTAGCAGTACAGGCTTAGGACAGACATAGAAATTCTGGCGGGGGAAAGGATCTTAACGCAATATAAATATTGTTAAATAATTTTAAGCTAAACATCTTGTGCTTGGATTTTTAAAGAGCTCAGAGTGTGTGTCAGATGGGGGATAATCCATTGTGATACAGTGTAAGTGCAGATTCAGGATGATCTGTTTCCACATGTGTCTCCATCAGAACAACTTTTCTCTTAAGCTGTCCTCTCTGCTTCTCAATTGATTTTGAAAAAAGAAAACTGTAAGTTCTTGACAGTGCTATTAAGGCAAGTAACTTTTGCTTCCCACCCCCTTCTCCTCATGCCAGTATCCTGACTCACCTCTGGATATATATGCACACACAGAGAGTTTGGTGCTATCTTCTGCATCTGCAGCCACAACCTCACAGATATTTGACCTTCTTGGCTGACACAGAATAGGCTCATCCGTGATCTGATACAAACTGAAGCAACAAAGCTGTATCAGTTTAATCCTAAACCAGTCCTCATACATCCACTTGGGAGAGCAAATTAGGCAAGGTGACCATGGCTACACAGTTTGTGTGACTAAACCATAAGCAGACTTTACTGAAAAAGTGAGTTTGAGAGACCTTTTAGACTTACCTATACACAAGGAATGCATTTTACTTTTACAATGTGGGAAGAAAAGTGAAGTCAAACTCAGAGATTAACCCAGGTGGCACAGGAAACTTCTGGGAAAGCTTCCTGACTTTTGTCAGTCTCTTTGCCTGACCACAGTGCCTCCCTGCTCTCCATGTATTTTCAGGCTTCTCTATAGTGTTCACAGGCAGTAAGATGCATTTCTCCAATAAAGGCAGTGGAGACTAAGGTGAACATTGTTGATAACTTCTCTTTCATTCTGCTACTGTCAATCTGTATAGTTTCTTGCCTGGAAAAAAGAAACCAGAAGGGACCAGTAAGTTGAAGCTAGCACATTTGCACCTTTCCACTCTCTTCTACGAGGAGAGGGTCCTGACTGCTCTCATCAGGGCCAAGGGAAACTCAAATCATCTGCATCTCTTTTAGGGACCACCTGCTACACAACCATTCACATATGTGGCATGTGCTTTGGGATGGAATACACAGAGAAAGAGGCACCTGCAAAATCTCTCTGCTTAGGCTCTCAATTATAATAGCTCTAATTTTTAGCCAACGTTTAATTTGACCATACCTTTGAAAATAGATCTGTTTCACAAATATGCATGAAAATATCTTAGTATAGTAAATTTATAAGATTACTTGCTTGAAGGAGAGTGGTAGATTTTGGTGAGAGGCCAGAGATATTCCTCCAAAACCAAGAGGGGGTTGTGTGCTGAGTACAAATAGTATTGGTATTAGGTGGAAGGGTGTACCCAGTGATGAACTTGGATTCATTTCCTTGCTCTCCATTCCAAAGTCCTGTTGAGCAGATCTATCAGACACCATCCAATTTCCTCCTTTTCTCCTGGTTTATCTATTTAGACTGCAGATCCACGAAGGAAGAATATTTTATCCAGCAGCTGTATAGTAAATTGGACACTGCAAGCCTGTTATTTAGAACCTGAAGACCAACCTCAGATATTCAGCAATGTACAGGAGTGGAGGGTACAATGGAAGCCTCTTGGGGATTGCTGAATGGACAAAGAAAGAAAAGTCAAAGGCTTTAAATATCATCAGTTAATAGAGGGAGAGGAGTTTACTCCAAAGTAACACATACAGGAATTTATAAAACATCCCTCATATCATTAGAGGAGCTGTCATTTAGTTGTCACAGTACTGTACATTCTCGTTAAACTTAAATGGGTTTTTCCCCATGAATTCAGAAAATTTTATTTTAGCTCCACGCACAATTCTTTAAATTATTACACATGCAATAAATTAATGAAAGTCAAAGAAAGAGCCTGTGCTTAGAAAACTAGCTTAATTTGGGATGCTCTGCTGCACGCTTCTAAGTGCTCGAAATCTTTCAGGCCATGTTTAAACCTAATGCCTCCACAGTACGCAAGTAATTTTTATTGAAAAACAAAGTGGGAAATAAGTGTTGTAACAAATCTTTTCTGCTCTCTACACGAGTCACAGCATGCTTTTAAAACTGTTCTTTTGAAATCTGCTCATCACATGGTTTGCACTTATTCAGCTGAGCTATTTGTGCTTCTTGTCCTCCTCAAGCAGGCTGTTCTCCAAGGTACCTCTGCTGGCTTGCACAGCTTTGTGGATATCCCAAACCTGCTGTACCAACTACACTGCCCATTGTGGCAAGAGAAGCTTTCCAATTGTTTCAAATATTGTTCAAATTTCTTTCAGTAGCTACCAGTGGACCTCTTCATATGTCTCCCTTGTAACAGGGCATGCAGTTGCGCCCTAACCAGGACATCTTCTGAGGGGACCCCAGCTCTGCAATGCCTTCCCTCCCTACAGTCTAAAGCTGCTGATCAAAAGAGCAAGTGCTAGGAGTCCTGGGCACTCACTTGGTCAGTTCTCCACACTGGGAGAGCATCTCCCAGGTGTTCAGTAGGACAGTGATGATAATTATTTCAAACAAAAACACAGCAGAAACCACCTTAACAAAAAAATAAAGCAAACACCTATCCTCACAAACCCCCACATAACCACAAAAGGGACAGAAGTCTCAATTAGAATATAACAGCACACTATTTCTCATAAATTTAGCTGTGCAGACCTTGCATTTGCCCAAAACCAAGGACATTTGAAGAGCAGTACAGAAATGGAAATAATTAATTTTTTTGTGTTATCAAATCTAACAAAACATTTTAAACCCTGAACTGTGAAACACACTCTAAAGACATATTTAGACTAGAGACATGAAGTAGCTTGGAAGTTTTGAAGTTCCCCCACTTTCAGGACAGAACATTTTCAGAGAGCTCTGAACTGCATCGATTAACATTTCAAATCCATGTGACTCTCCCTGGAGTACGTGGAATCAGTTCTCTGTCTGTGTACAGTGTTTTCTACTTACAGGACCTAAGGATCTGAGCACCAGACGCCACATTGGCGTGTCCACTTTGCTTCAGGAGGAGTCTGACAGTGCGGTATCAGTTAAATAATGAAGCACACATCTGGCAGGAGATTGCTGAGGTTGGCTAAGTTTGCACAAGGTCAACTCATGTTCTGTGCTTCTGTATGCTGAAAATGAAGCAAGAAGTTTAAGTGGCAACAAGCACAAATGACTGATTGATCTCAGGGTTTGTTTTCCAAGTAGCACACCCTTCTTTTAAGATCAGTTTTTATTGTATAAAAACAGGAGGGAGCACTATTGTATTGCCCTGAAACATACCTTCTGAAACTTCTCCTTAGCTAATACATACCTATTCTAAAATACAATTCTTTTGTAGAGAAGGTAGAAAAATGACTCTGGGTAACCCATGGCAAAGGGAAAAGTACACAGCTCTTCACAGAAGACCTACCACACTACCACACTTTGCAAGTTAAGGGCTAGCCTTAACAAAGGATAGATAAACCTTGAAGCAAGTGGAAATAATCCAGGATCTGATACTGGAAAATTCATTCAGTTAGTGCTTTCATGAATTTTCACAGAAGTGCAATACCTGCTCAATATGAGATTTAGTATCCAATATTTTTATAAATTGTTATCTTGCTTTACAGTAAATGCATCAGTCCTGATATAAAGTTTCACCTAAAATTATGTTTAAAGAAGTAACAGCCGTTTTCATAAACTCAATAAACAAACAAACAGATAAAATATTATTATCACTTAATGAAAATGATGGTTCATAGCATGAAAGAACTCAACTATTTAATGAGTAAAAACATTGGTTAAAGCTCAGAGAGCAACAACTTTTCACATTCTAACAATTATCCAAAGTAGCCTTTCTTCAGGAGTAGAAATCAGGTATTTGAGTCCTGCTCAGCATTTTAACTGAAAGCAACCTCTTTGCTGAGTCTTTGGCACAAATACTTCCTGCAAGTTTGCTTATTCTCCATTACTGGAAGATCTGAACTTTTGTTGCTGCCTTGGTGGCTTTTTGTCTTTCTCCATTTGATAAGTATTGATTTTTCATTAGTGCTCCTGTCAGAGCATAAACCAGCTGCTACGTTGCATGAAGGGACAGAGAAAGACAAGAGCTCAACTTCAGATGAATGCACGAACATTGAATCACGAGCAGGAACACTACTCACACTCTGATCCTCTCTTCCTGCTTGCTTTTCCTTCTTTGAACACCAAGTAGTTACAAAGCTTGGTTGTACTTTCCTCCCTCTTTGATGGTCCACAACTGCCATGCCAGAAGATATCAGGACTCTATAGCTGCACTTACGTGACTGGCTCTTTCCACAGAGCAACTCAGCGCTTCAGTCACCATGAGTGGCGCTTTCTGGTCTTGTTTCTTAGCAGCTCTTTTTTGGAGCTTTGTCCTGACATGGCTGAACATCTAGAGGAGAATCCTGACATAAGTATACAGAGAAAAGTGAAGTGAAGTGTTTTGCTTTCTTGGATTATCCCATTGCTCTCAGCTTTATATAACCATCCCGTGAGAAAAACCAGCCTACTTAATGCCCAGGAGAGTGTAATAGGGAATTTAACACTAATTTCTCACTAAAACCATGGCCTTTTCAATGAGTTACCTAGGTACTTTTTAAAATAAATCTTTATTTTATGAGTTAGTTTAAAAAAAAAAAAGGCAAAAAACCCCCAAATATCCAACAACAGCAAAAGAACTAAAAAGCACCTCTGATGACCATGGAATGTTCTGATATGTCAGCACAAGTCTGTTACAATGCCAAGTAACACCCCACAACCCAAATGCAATCTCAAGTGCCTCTCACCTGTGGTGAATGCTTGGTTGTTTATTCCAGAGCACATATAGAGAGGCAGTCAAGATGCTTTTATCCAGTGGGGCTCAAGAGCATCCTATATGCCTTGCAACCAAAAGGATGTTACTCATGCAACATGTTACCATGGAGAGGAGCCACTCCATGCTTCACTCACATTGCACCTCTTCCCTTTGTTTTTCTACCTTGGAATCAAGGACACTATATTCTTCTACGTGTGGAAAGCACCAAGCACATTCACTTCAGCATCACTTTTGTTTTCTCTTTTTTCTGTTTGGAGTAGCAAAGATGATCTTCTGTCAGACCAGTTTGTGCTAATGTTTGATTTCCTTCTTGCCTTTAACTTTGTCAGTCACTGACTAAAACTATTGTGCTTTAACAGACAGACCTCTCTTGGAAGACTTACTGACAGGTCTGTCTCCACTCCTCATGACTACCTGAATGGAGTAAAGCAGACAGAAAGTTACAAGAGCCATCTGGTACCCTTTTGAAAAGAGGTAACACAATCTGGAGATTCAGGCTCTCACCACACACTGCAACAGCAGCATTCCCACTTCTGAGCCCCATAACCATGCTACATTCCTGCAGCCCTGGGACCTCCTGCCTTCTGAGAGGGGGCTGGAAACAATTGCACTGTAGCAATTACTATCCCATAAACATCAATACTTTAGGGTCTCTGCTTCTCCATAGTGCAACCAGGGTTCTGAAAATGAAAAATCAAGAGGTTTTACAAGTGTTTCACCTTCTAAGTCTTCCGGACAGTGATCAACAACCCTTGGGCTTCTCTGTGTTTTCCACCTGGCACATAAAAATTGCTGGGACAAGGTCTCAGGTCTGCAGAGTCACATGCCAACAGCCGTGAGGTGCATGCAGAGTGGAACAAATTTGTCCTCTCTGCAGGGACACCAGAAAACAGCAATGTCACACAGATCCAGAAAAGGACGTTGTGGCTTTAGGCAGACACCAAGATACCAGATCTCTCCTTGACAACTTTATCTTCCGTACCTCACTCACAGCTCACTGCTTATCTGTTTTGCTGGAGAGTAGGCAGTTGGTGCAGCAAGACTGGGCAAATACAGCAGAGGTGATTATGGTGGTGATGAGGGAGCGCAGAGCTGGCACCACAGGAATGCATGCTGATCGGCTGCTGCTATGGCAGAGACACTGGCCAGTCTTCGAGTTCCATCTATTTCCTGAAACAGAAAACTGGTTGTTTATGCTTCTGAAAGCTTTCCTTTGGGAAAAGCTAATTTCACATTGAAGCACAGTATGTGCAGCCCAGCTGGCCATGGCAACAGGGACAATGGAAGCAATAAATACTATTTTTCTCCTGAATTGGACCTAACTGCAAGGAACAAAATCATGATCAACCTTATCAAGACAGAATTTGTCTTGGTGTCAGGTGTGATAGCCTGCTGTAGCCAAGAATTCCTTGTGCATAGTACGCATGTTTAATTACTTCAAGCATCTCTTTCCATGTTGTATACTGTTACCTGCAAACGCAAGAAGAGAGAAGATTGTGTCTGAGTATTCCTCACTCACAGTCTACACAAGTTAGGAGCAGGACCCAGACATCCTCACCGCCAGGCAGAGCACTTTACTGGAAAAGGTAGCCATTTCATTTTGCCAGACATGTTCACAATGGAACAATTATCTTTGGCAATCTCCACCAATAATTTTTAAATGTTCTCCTCAGTATAATCAGTGAATTCAAACAGGTTTTTTTTCCAACCACTGTCATTCTCCTTTCTAGCTCTAATTATCTGGATGGCATCCACACCATGAAACAGAATTGTGACAAGAAAGCAATCACCCCAGAGATTTCCCAGAAATTTGCTTTTTAATTGGGTTGAAAATGCCTCAGCTTTCTGCATACCGTTTTGCACATAACTGGGTTTTCTATGAAATGCAGAAATGTAATATTATCATTATATAATTGGGCTGTCATGCCACAGAATTTTTTGGTGCTAGGTGCTGCACATAGATTTAGGCAAAATTATAGTCAGTTCCTGTGCAATAGAAATTAATACTTGAAGGTAAGATTTGAAAATGGAAACAAAACCAACCAACCAACAATAGCACTAGAGAAAGAGATTAAGAGCAGGTGTTGAATAGGTGTTGCACTGCAAGAGAGACCCTGTAATTCTACTGAAAAAAAAACCCAAAACAAGAGAAAAAAAGAAATCTCATCTATTGGTGAAAATCCAGAGCTTTTTAGACCGCTATTTGCAGACAGTATTTATGCCTCTTTCCCTTATTTACTCATTGGTAGAATGACAATTAAACTTATTATAGCTTCCTCATGAGGCACAATTAAATGTTCATAGTGCTTTGCAATCATTTATTTGACAACATGGCTGTGGAATGTTATTGCTAAAGATGAACTGAGCAGTATTTATAGCTGATACAGTATTGACTAAGCTTTTCTGTTTTTTAAATTTTAACTAAGCAATGCTTAATGAAATTTGCTAGACTAACTGCTCATGTTGTCTCTGCTGGTAATGCAAAAGCAAAAGGCTGTAAGTACGGTACCCTGAAGGCAGACATTAGGAGTTTCTCTGTTGAATCCAGCAGAGAAGTTTCTTGCATCTCCGTTGAATGCCATCATGCTGTGATTAGTTAATCATTAAGTACATAGTGCTTTTAATTAACTGCCAACTCTGCTTGGGCATCTGTTCTGAAAATCACATCCGATCGTGCTTTTCCCAGTCTGTGGCTATGGAGCTCTTCAATAACCCAGTTGTTGCTCCATTCTCCAGCTCTCACTGCTGCAAGACAGATCAAGTCCAGAGTGTCCTACATAAAATGAAATATAAATTATCTATTCTTCCAAGGGAATAAAAGTAAATGGGAATTAAACAAACTTATTTGCCTCAATAGGTAATAAATACTGCTATTAAAAAAGCATATCAGCTCAATTAACATTTATTCTGGAAGAAGGAAGAGGCTGGAAGAGTACTTTTATTCTTCAGTATCAACACATAATTTTATCAGCTATCCAATTTTATTTTTTAAAAAAACAATAATCCTGAACTGTAGAAAATAATGTTTTTTTATAAGAGACAGGGAAAGTCCCAATAAATACAACTGATTCTGCACCTTTTTGCATTTGACTTTAAGTGAGAGGAAAATACGCAGAACAAACCTTACCTCAGAAACACTACATTTCTCCACGTACTTAGCTCAGACTCTGCTGGCTTCAAAAAGCTTCATGTGTATTTTAAAATAAACTCCAACATCTTTGGAGCATATACTGTGTGAATAATAAGACTGTAACATGTGTCAGGTATCACATTTTGTATTAAAGGTGATAGGGAAAAACTAACATTAGAGCAGGGAGAACACAGAGCGAGGCTGGCAGTAGGTGGAGTAGGTAGGGCGCCTTCTGCTGGTGAAAACAAGTCAAACAAAAGATCAGAGGACGACTATGGCCATTTCATGGCAGGAAATGAAATAAGGGCAGACACCTAGATCAGGAGAGGCACTGATTGTGTGACACATCATTAACAGTTTCAGAAAAACAAAGAATTTGCTGAGTCAGGCTTTGTTGCCAGGCCACAAGCAGGACTCTGAACCGTTTGAGAGGCCTGGCCTGCACTAGGACAGACTGACCACCAGGTTAAGGACAAAGCAGGTGCTTCTTGGCACATGAAACAGCTGTGCCAGTGTACACCTGCTCCATTTGCACTACAAGCACTGGGTACAGGTAGCCAGAAAGCAACAGTTTCAGCCAATGTTCTCATGGTCTGGGTGAGACATTCAGTCACACCTGTGTGCTGGTCATGTAAAGGTTCCCAGACATATGGTAGCATAGTGGGAAAAAAAAGCTAGAAGCATGGTCATATGACTCCTACTCAAAACTTCCAAGATGAGGACATGTGCAAACCCAATGCAGAGGACCATCATGCTATAGTAACTCCCCTGCTGCTACTCCTAAACCAGTGTGTGCCACCTCAGACCCTCTATCTCTGAGCTGTTATGTATCATGTATGAACTCAGGCTAGTAAAAGGCTAGAATTCATAAGGGACCTATTATTTCTATGTAGAAACATGTGTCAAGGAAAGGGCACTCTTTGTCAAACACTAAGAAAAGAGAAGAATAAACTATTTAGGTGTAAAATTGTGGTTCTTTAAGGAGTAGAGCTAAGAAGCATTCATGAACCTTGCAACATAGAATACAACCTTGCAGATAAACAATAGCCAGTCTAGAGCAGAGAGGCATGTAACAATTACAGTTAGTGTAAAAAGCACTCACTGCCAGATACAAATTTTACACAATAACCCTTTTTCAACAAGTTCAAAGTAATTCTCTTGTATTCTTTTAAAATTCCACTGTGGATGTCAAGATGTGCCAGCGCAGAGAAGAGGCATTTCATAACGATATGAAAACATGCATTTCTAATTGTTTCCATACTGAACTGCTCTGAGGGCAGCACTTTTATATACGGAGTTCAAGGTATTCCTGGGAACAGGCTGTTTTCTGCTGACATCATAAGAATGCTGTCACTCAGGCAACAACTTGCTACTATGGCAACCATGGCTTTTACAGATGTTGAATGCTAATGAGGTTAACACCACCATTTGGAAATTTGCTAGTTAAAAGTTTGCCAATATTTCATGCAAGAAGTAACATGGAGCCCACTGCAGATGCAAGCATGGTACAGTTCTTTGTCTGTTCTCAAGAAGCTGAGAACAATCAGTTTTATCTTCTAGCCAAGGAATTTCTGGGGTGATCACACATCCAGATATGTCCTTAAATGCCACTGCAGCTAACAAAGTAACTGATTGCACACCATCTTTGTTATGTGGAGACAGCTGGAAGAAAAGTAGGGATGTCTCTGCTAAAAGAGTTACTGGAAGTGTACAGATTTGGGGATCTACAGTTTTAATAATCTCAGAATAGAGACCACACATGCTGAGAGGATAAAGCTGGTATTTTATGAAGACACATCTTTGGAAAAGAAGTGGATTTCTCTTTTTTCCCCCTCTACTACAAAGAATTGCAGGATATGACATAAAACAAACATTTTTGTAAGCAATTGCATACAAAACCAGGTATCTGTGCATAGATGAATCATGAGTCAGAAGAAATCAGTCACAAAACATTTTCCAACTACAACCCACATGTTGCTGCTTCAGAATGTTATATATTTTACTAATTGCAAGCAAATCTCTACAGTCTGTAGAATGTTGTCAAATTAAAGATATCTACCTGGCCAGTAACTTGTTCTCTGCAGGACTTAAGGCAATTTCCTAACTTTAATCACAGATTTGTTCTGCTCATTTTGACCAAAACTGATAATAACAGAGGCTTTCAGTCAACATTCCCAGTAAATCAAATTTCCTGTATTAGAAAGGGTCATAAACACAAATCAGTCAGAATCCACTCTAAAACTTGACTGAATATCAGCAGTTTGCGGGGTTTTTTTTGCAGCAGCAAACATCAACAAGGAGGGGGGGAAGAACTGGAGGGGGAGAAGGATGTACAGATTTGCCCTTGGATTTTTTCCTTGGCAGCATCTTACAGTGAAACTTCTGTACTAAAACTGCAATAAAAGTGGAACTTAAAAGTGCATGTCAAAATTGCAGAAACCTAAGGTATAGCCTTTACAATGAGCTTGCTGCTACATTTGAACTAATCAGCCACTACTGGCAGTCTTAGATGAAATTCTAACACTTATTTGTGGGGTGGCCTCAACAGCAGAAGATTGAGATGCAACAGCAGGCTTTGAGAATCGCTCCCATACTAGATCTGTACGAAAGCCCAGGGCAATGAAAACAACACACTTTGCATGCACTGTTTTTAACATACATATCCTACCGGGTATTTCATAGTTGTCAGAACACTTCCTGTTTCGTCCAGCAGAAGAATAAGGCCATTGCTGGTTTTCATTTCCACACGTTACTCAGCATCCCTGGCTCCGATTGGCAGCAGAGCACCCTCTCCACACAATTCTCCCCCATCATCTGTGAGAACAGAGATGTGGAAGAGGCCAATTACCTTTTGGATAGAAGGAAATTACTTGCTTATAATTGAGTTCTCCAAGCATGGTGTCCGCTATTAAGAGCCACACTCATCCTCCCACCTCCCCCTGAGAGCTGGGGTTTTATTCCTATTTAAGTTCTAATTATTATAATTAGTCTGAAAAGGATTTGGGAGTTAGGGGCTATGATATGCCATATAGACCCCTCAAGGCATCTTTTTGTACTAACTCATTATGACCAGTTCTAAACTTTACCATTTAATCTAGTCATTCAGTACCCAAGGTCACAACAGCTGAGACCCCCTGAGTCTCAATCCATAGAGACTCCCACCTTCAGAGAACTACAATTAAAAGGTAAATAATTCCCTTGCTACCTTCTCTGTGAGGGAATGCGATATGTCAGAGAATGGAATCCAACCTCAGCCTAATTACTACTTCGGTAATTCATACACTTGCAATGAAAAAGTTGGCAAATGCTTTTTCATTTATCAAAACAGAACACAAGGTCAGCTACAGTTCATTTCAGACTGGACTTGACAAGACGCAGATTTACAACAGACAAGTTGCAAACTCCATTTGGGCCATTCAAAATCCAAGAAATTCTGAAGAGCTACACTCCAAGAAAGTCGAATCATCGTCACAACATGCAGGTCACAAACAGTATTCTTAGCATGCCCAGTAAGATGCAATCATTTTCTTTATTTCATCACAAAACTTGTGTTGAATCAATACAGGCTATGCAAAAAAGGACTCGAAACCCTCCAAGCTGAATTGAAGCATGAGCAAGCACAAATTCTTAAAATTACCATCACCAAAGCTGACAGATTACAAGAAATTCAACAGATGATGGTATTTTTTCTGAATGACAGCAGCCTCCAGGCCTGAAAACTGCAATGCAAAGCTTTAAATTTCACAGAAAAAAGTATGAAATGGTATTAAAGTAAAACAGTTTCTTACAGTGCCAGCAGCTGGAGTCCAGTGCAGTGCCAGTACAAGGAGAAGGAAGCAGTTTCAAATAGTTCTGTTGTAATTCACTTACCTTAAAAAAAAAATTAGCATCTGCAAACCAGAAAAATGCATCCACATTTCTAGCAGTAAAAAACATTGTGCAATAATGTACTACTTGCTAATTATATGTGCCATTAACCACACATGCAAAGCTCCATGGCTGCACTGAATCAGAATTAGGAAGTGTAAGTAATAATGTACACAAATTTCTAGATAAAATCAAGTTTGTTACACACACAAAAAAAATACATATTGTTAAGCAAACAGTCTTCTAGATAAGCTTTTTTAATGAGCTAAACACAACTTACCACTACAACTTATCACTTGATATTTAAGTCTGTTACAATGTGGAGTGTCAGATTTCCACACTGGTTTGGTAGTGCCTACTAACAGCACACTTGAAGATTTGACAACTCAAGTGCATCCATGTGAGGGGGAAGGGGAAAACCGAATGCTGTATTTGTACTCATTTGCTGCTAGAACTGAGTGCGAATTCTTCAGCCTGAAAGCAACCTGAATCTCTACCCTGGGATCATAGGTGTAGCAGCTTCAGCACTGTCCCTAGCTGTACCACAGCTCTGAAACAGCACACACAATTAAGCATGGCAGGTAATTTTTGCTCTGAAAGAGGGTCCACAAAATTATTTCTCTTAGTCCCAGTCAACATTAGTATGACACTGAGGACCAATGTTAAGAAGTTTGCAGTGTTCCTGTGTTCTGTGTTTGCAGGTGACATATAGACTTCAATTTCTAATGTTGCCAGGTCAGAAATTTTCCTAACTTAAATTATAGGCTACTGTCATATTTTCAGCCAGGTACATTAACTACAGAATCAGTATTTCAGCTGCTGCTGTTTCTTCCTCTAAGAAAATAATGTGGGGGAGACAGCTGAAGGACAAAGGCAGGGAACAGGTCAAATATTGATACCTAAATATGGATATCACGTTACTTCTGTAGCTATTCAAATGGCTGAGGCCCCATATAAGAACTGCGGCAAGACTAAAGATTAGTTCCAGCCATTGTGTTACTTACAGTTCCTGAAAGTTGGTTCAATTTGGCCAGGCAGCTTTGACTACGTTTCCAGATGCATACAGACCTCTAGGGGCATCATTTAGGAGAGAAAACTTTTGTTTCCACCTACTAACTGAGAACGTTGTATGTCACGGGTTGTTCAAAGCATTCCCACACTACAGGCAAAAGTTAAGTTCCTCTCCTAGAGGATGAGGAACAAATTAATGTATTTTGTATTAACCACTGGCAGCAGCAGCAAAACTCCACACAAGCATTGGGGAGCAGCCCAGGAGGATGTGCAGAGCTCTCTTGAATCTCTACACTGCTTCCCTCTTTTTGTTTAAGACTCTGACCCTGAGAAATTCAAACCCCAATGATGGTAGTACATCTGCCCGGTATGTGCAATATGAAATCATGATCCTCATCCATTCAGGATAACACTTTCCTTTTTCACTACCTGTGTTCAAGAGATGCCTGCTCAACCTAACCAACTCCCATCTAAGTCCCCTCTGCACTCCCACCCCCTCTCCTCCTCAAGGAAGGCACAAGTCCCTCCAGTTCGCCTTTCTCTTCCAGTTTCATCTCCGTAAGATAGTGATTGCAGTGCTTAAAGATGATGAAACAGAAGTTAAAGAAACACATTCAAACATAGTAAAGAATGCCACTGACTAGTCATGACAGAAGCTGCAAATACTCTTTCAAAAGAGAAGAATATCATCCTACACCTCTTCTGCACCTAAAATTTAGCTAATTTTTCTTCTCTAGTCAATGGGGACTCACCTACAATACAAACATTTGCTTATACTCTAACTTTGGTCCCAGTCATGTTTGTAACAAGTCTCCAACACTTGCCATTTGTAGTCTGCTCTGACCATGCAGGGGATTAAATTATCCTGAGCATATATGCAATTTTTTAAGCCTCCCTGAATACAGGACCTTAAACATGCAGAAAAGTACACTTTTATTCTGGCCAGCAGCTGTATTCTATTTTTTAAACACCAAACCACAAGCAGGAAAGTGAATCTGTTGCAGGTACCCCATGGCAGTGCAGACATTGTTCTGTCACAATTTTGGTTTATGGTGATTCAGCTGCAGACAAGGGAATATCCTTTATATGATCAGATAAATGTATTGAGTGAAAAATATGTTTCCAGAAAGGATGCAAAGTAGAAAAAGCATTTGCAGTATTAATTTCATGAACTTTAAAATTAAAACGTTTTATAATCCAGTACATACACTCTAGGCTTTTACAGCCACTCAAGTTTTCAGTGAGGAAATGCACGCTGGAAACATTTACAAGGCAACAGAAACAGAAATGCAGCTGGACAGATGATTCCCCAGTACAAAATGCTTTTCTACAGTAAAGAGTTTTACAACTGCCCCTAGATTAGTGCCCCTGTTCTGGTCACTTGAACACGGTTAAGCTGCTGCAGCAGTTGGGCAAGCTGTCCTTGCCTTGCTACAAGGATAACTGCTCAGTTAACACCTTCTGTTTGGTAGCCAGGACATCCCTTCATGGCATAACAAAGTAGAAGTCAGTTTATTCTGAATTCTGTAACTACCTACCACCATCTCTGAAAAACAGCCATGGGCAGACATTTTCATATAAAACTGTTTATATTAAAATGTAGGATAACAGTGTTACCATTAGATAGCATCACTACCGTTCATTTGCCATTCATTTGCCATTCACCACCATTAGCATCCCAATTACTTTTGAAATTAGCAATCATCTCTCCTCACCTTTAGGAAATCTGGCTGACATGAGTTAGAAGTCAGGGATGTTCCAGTCCAGCTGGACAGTAAAAAAACTAAGGCACAAAGAGTCTTCGATATCAGTGAGTTGTTCCAAGCCTGGACTGGAACTAAAAAAGGTTCTTTATCAACATCTAAGCAGGAAGGGAAAGAAAGACATAAAAGAAAAAATAACTGAATTTCTCACATGCATGAACTCCATTGTAAGAAAATATCTAACCATCTATAATATGTTTGGAATTGTCTTAATCATAGAAATTAGATTGGCTGTACCTTCAATTAGCTCAACTAGACATACTTTTTTTTCCTTCACCAACATGGACTGTCACAAGTAACCACAGAATGCAAGCTCACTAAGAGTTGTTACCCTTCTCTCATCATTTCGTGCAAGAATGTTAACAGAGTCCTTGACATTGTAAAGAGCTTGAATGACAATCTAATAAAGCAGAAGGAAAAAAAAAACAACCAAAAAAAAGATTCCCAGAAAAACATGCTAAACATTTATCCTAAGCAGAATTCACAACACAAACCGTATTTCTATACCATTTGTGGAGTTTCATGCATGTAAAGCACTTGGTATAATACATGCATGAAAACTGGGTGCAATTTCACAAATCACAGGAGGCTTGCATAAGAAGAAAGTGTGAAGAATGTAAGGGCTTAGTTTGGTTTTAAACCACCATTATAGCAGCACCCTCTCCACAAGCAACACCGAATAAATGTTTAGTGACTTTCCATCACACATAAACTGAAATTAATTGCTTCACTTGCCTCCACATCTAAGTCTCTCACTCTCAAACAGAAGCTTCTTTCTTGGAAAACATATCACAAAAGGAATTACAATCTCTGCTCTTTGACTGCATTCATTCTGGGAGAGATGGACCTAATGTGCCTCTTGAGTTTCAAAAACTTCAGATTCTGGAGTCCTTAAGTAGCGATCTGATACTTTGGGAAACAATGACACTCTCAGGCATCTACTGCTTGCAGTTGTTTGTCAAGACAAAAGGTAAGTGGTTCTTTTTAAAAAATGATTAATTAAAGCTCTGCAGAAGACGAAATCTTCACTTATTGATAACAATCCAAAGCTCCATCCTTTATTTCCTGCACATCTTACAAGTATTATTTTAATAGAACAAATTCAGATTAGAAGATTCTGTCTTCAGAGCTAAGACTGGTAGGGGAGAAAATCCTTTGACCTGTGGAGCTTAATGTTTTGAAATACATTTTTAGTTAATTTTTCATCTGTAAACTGAATTCTCTAGTTTAGGTGCAGTGGGTTTGCACTATAAAAAACATAGTGTTTTATTCCAATTTGATGTTTAGATTCCTTGGAATTACTGTCTTAACATTCAGTATGTAATTGTAGCATTATAACTGGTCAAAGAGAGATTCCAATAAATCTCCTTCAGTGACCACCTGTCCAACTTTGTCAGCCTCCTGCAAAAGAGCAGGTTCAGACAGTGAAGATTATAACACTCATACAATTTTTATGAGGATTGATTTACCAGATTAAGGGAGTTAATCCATTTTCCTTACTACAGTCATTACAGGAAATCCAAAGAGCATCCTCCTTCTGCTTTACTGACACGGTCCTGTCCTTTAAATCTAAAAGATAGCTTTAGAAACTACTCCACAACAGTATAATATTCATTTTTCCTCTTTCATTTTAATATAATTATGAGATAATGTCAATGGAACAGAACCTTGCCAGGAGATAATGATCTCATGCTGACAGACAAGCAGTAAGGTGAGAAAAAAACTATTTAGTGAAAGCATATTTTCTTAATCCAGTGATTTAAATTATTACTATCCCAATTTATTAGCACCTAAGTACGACAGACCAACAGACTGATGAAGTGGCAAAACTGTCACCATAAACATTTGTCATTTCACATTCTTAGAGGCTCTGGAGATTGTCTGCAGCAGCCAGGGTAAATGCTTTCCTCCATTCCAGTGAAATGTTCCTTTGTACGTATGGGCATCTAATGACTTCAAATGCCAGAAACCAAGTACCTGGTCATCAAAACACTGATTCAATGATTACTAAATTTCTGCACGCTTGCATCTCAAAAGAGGATGCCCTGGCCCTGATTTCCAGCTCACCAGACACAGACCAATTGATCAGTGTTTTGAATGTGAACCCTGACAGCCTTTGACAGGATGTGCAGAGCTACCAAGTGGACAGCTTTGCTCTTTTTGAAGCATTTATTTTTCTTTACTAGTTTTCGGCCCTGCAATTTCTGAAGATCCTGAGGTTACCACTCAATGCATCAATAGGACAACTTTTCCCCTATTCAGCTGCAGCTGCTGTTCTCACAATCTCACTTTTATTCCTAAGCTGCCACCAATTCAGTTGCTTTTCTCATCATGTCAGGCCTGTTTGCTTTTGCACACAGGCACCCTTCTGCCCTCCCTCACCCCTCTTGTTTTATTTTTTGTTGTTTGTTTGTTTGTTTTTTTAATTTTCTGATCATTAACTGAAAGGCTTGGTGCTTATCTATAAATATGCCACAAGAGACACTGCACTGTCCCATGTACTGGATACATTTGTCTACAAGGGTACTAGGAAAAGCAGCAGGTCCCTTTAGGAAACTGACAAATATCAATAAAAGATTTCCCACTCTAGCAGTTACCATTGTTCTTCTTGCAAGGTCAGTGCTCACACAACATCTGATCCACAGTGCTGACTGTGTTCAATGGTAGTATGATATTTTGAAAACCCTGCTGGAAGAAAGGCTCTAAGACCAACCAGTGTCATGGAAAAACAGGTCTCTACATGGAATAGTTAGGTTTTGTCATAAAGGGCCTAGCAGATTAAAGAAAGTGATGATTCATACCTCCATCTTCAACATTTTGCACATAACTTGAGATAGTAATACCAACTCCTCAACTTTTCAAACATGGGAAAAGCAATGGTTGGGCAGGTGAATTCTTAGTGACATGGATGTGCTTGCATTTCTTAGACACCACATGCAGGTATTTGTGTCGAAGGGTGTTTTCACTTTTGAGCAGTGTTTGCTGCTACACAGTAATTATCAATATTGATGAACATAGTAAATCTATATAGTCCATCCTTAGACAGGCACAAGATGGCCTAAGACACTGATGACTAAGTTTAAATCAAAAAGCAAGTTGAGAACAGTGAGTAAAAAATGTTTTAAGTGTAAGTCATGAATTACAACTATAAAATACAACCAAACAACACAAGCACTATGGTATAAAACAGACACAAAGGCAGAAGAGATTAACTAACAGTCCACAAAATGGGAGTGTACAATATGATGTGCAAGGTGCAAGGGCACAAGCTGATATTGATCTTGGGTGAATTGCAGGGAAAGTGAGTATTAAGTAAGTTTTAATAGCATTGCCCTGCTTAGTGATACATTACAGCTAGCTCAGGTGCTTGGAGTTTAGGAAAAGTGTTTAAAATATTGGAGGAAACACAAAGAGGAAATAGAGGAATTAGAGGGTAAGATGTGTGAGGAGAGACTGCGGGAGCTAAACTTACATAGTCTCAAAGAGAGAAGACTCAGGGGGCCTCAATCACAGTCTATAAATACCTTCAAGGTAATAATATAAATGAAGGAAGGGAATTCTCTGGTCTCATAAGATAGCAGGACAAGGAGCAATGGCCTGGAGCTAAGGAAGCAGGAGCAGAGGGTAGGTTCCAGGGAACAGTTCTTCACTCAGGCCTCTGTGGTGCCAGATGAATCCACTGCAGGGAGGAGGAATTGTTTTTCTTCCACTAACTCCGAGGCACATTGCCCACACACATGCATGCATCGCACTTGATGCATCCAAGACAGTTCTAATCAGCCAAAGACACCCCCCCAGAACCTGTAAAGCACTGTCATACATCAGCACAAAGACTCACACACGGTGGGAGCTATCACAGTCTGTGTGTTGACTTGCAGGTGTTCCTGCAAGTGTGAGACTGTTAATGCGGAGTGATTTCAGAGTGAAGGCATTCGTTAACCTGCCACCACTTCCATGAACAGAGAAATAGCATTGCGTTTCTCCATGGCTGCACTTCACTGAATTTTAATCCTTCTCAGAGCACTGTTATAAGGGCTGCTTCTGCACATTCTGAAAAGGGTGAATAAACCTAAACCCACATATTAGCTAGCCCATGTCATGATTTGACTTCCATTTATCACTTGGTGCAGTGGAGAACAAAAATTTGGAGCATGGTACCAGTTAAAGAGAGCCCATGTGTAGATTATCTACTCCTACAATACATCAATGTGCAGAAACAATTCCATTTTTCAGGAAAAATCTTTCTTTGTCCTGGGAAAAAAAGAGTATTCCAACTTTTTCATGGGTTTTTTTGCTAGTTTATAACCAAATCCCAATTTTAGGGTCTCTGGCTATTTTCTTATCCTCCAGTCCACCTGAAATCATAATGATGGTAATTCACAAGCCTCATAGCAAAAATGAGAGCAAATTCTGCAGATGCAGAGAAGCAACTTCATTCAGCTAAAGCCAAAGCACTGAAAATAAGGAAGGAGTACAGAGACTGTGACAATAACTTGAAGTTTCTGACGTGGCCTGATTGACATAACTGGTGGCAGAACAAGAAAGTTATCCAGATAACATAAGCAAAGCACAACAAAAAATAATCTTAGCAACAGTCTCAAGCAGGAAGGGCTCAAACAAGAACAGTAAATGTGCTTTACTTGGGAACTTTCATCTTGAATGCCTCAGCCTAAAAGCAATCATGCCACTTAGCAAAGATTTACATTTAAGAATACCAAAGCTGTTTTTAATGACATACAATTTAATTAGGATTGGACACTTCATATTTGGTGTTTAGCACCCCTGGAAGAAAAGACCTCTCAGTCCAGCACTGACATATGGAAACTCTATAGACAGACTGAGACAGTAACCTGTGAAAGACTCATTGCCTTGTTACACATCAGCACCTCCTTTGAAAGGGAGTCAGAAAACTAATAAACATCTGTACAGGAACTGTTAACAGGTGGGGTTTGTGCCACTGTGCCCATCAAGCAAATACTGTTATTATAAAAAAAATACTTGAGCTGCTATTAAGACAGATACATTGGAGGCCTTAGAAGCTGATTTCTATATTTATAATCGAACATACATGGTAGTATCAGCTTCAGTAAGGGCTTGCCAGCTCATATTTGCATGCTGTGAGTTACAGCCTAAATGTAGTAAAGTATATATTTGTGCAAGCTACCATACCACATATTGACTGAAAGGCTAGGCAGCTTTGTAAATACACACTGAAAAAACTATCTGCCTTATTTGTGTGTTGTCAAGAGACTGGAATCACTTCTGGGTAAATAAGATGCATTTTTAAAACTACCTAATTATGTACAGTATTTAACTTGAAAGACCTGTAGCCATTTTGGCCTCTTAGGAAAAAAAGCATACATGTTTTATAACTCTGAAATAATGATTTCTAGTAAAATATTAGAAAATATTACAGCATTGAAAAAATTACATAGTCCAAATTAGAAGGACAACATCAAGCATGCATAGCATGTATGAGAGTTTGGCTGAGAATGCTGCTAATTGCTCCTGTAATAGCAATTGTTTCCTTATAACTTCTTTTTTTTTTTACTTTTGCAGTAGTCACCAAAGGAAATAAATTTTGATTTATATACTCTAATGCAGTGGTAGAAAATCTCTGGCTTTGTTATCTATCAGAACACAGCATCAGTGATCACTATGAAGATTTGTACTTAGTGTATCAATGCACATGGAACAACACAAAACACTGTTGTAGCTCTTAACAAAGGGTAGTCCTACTTTCTCAAACACAAATCACTGCATATCTGCCTATCCTGAGTAGTTTCTCTGGATAAAAGATAGCAAGAAAACAAACGAGCATTTTAAGGTGAAAAACATTGACCCATTATTAGAGGTCTTTGGATTTTTATTATGCAATTTTGCTTGCTAACAGCAGGGATTCAGAGCCCATCAAGTGATGCAAACTGGTGCAGAACTGTGTCACAGTCCTTTGACACCCATTACTACCCATCCTTCTACTTGGAGAGGTATCCTCTGTGCATCTAGATTGGATTTTTATTTAAGACATACTTCTGAATTGACATCTGTAGTCAGAGGCAACCCACATCTACCCTCTAAAATACAGGGCACATTTCTCAAAACTGGAGGGGAAAAAGGCTAACAAAATGGAGAATGTATAGGGTTAACACTCCTGGGGGAGTGACCCTGAACCTGACCCTAGGGGTCTTGGCCCCTCCTCAGGGGTGGGCCACACTCCAGGTGATGGTTAGCCCACTCCCCCCACTTCCTGTGGTATAAAAGACAGGAGTTCTCCTGTCTCTTCCTTTTTTCGCCCTCTTGCTCACTACCTGCGTTCATGACCGCACACACACACTGATACTGTATACCAGCCACGAGGCAGAGACACCATCACACTACTCGGGTTGTATCCATCCCTGTTTTGTATTTTGCTGTTTTCCCTTCCTCATCCTTTGTAAACTCCCCTACCTCCAATCCCTTTTTTCTAAGTTATTGTTAAACTTTTCCTTTTTAACTTCCAAATCGAGTGAGATTGATTTATTGGGGTGTCCCTACCTTTTATCTCTCTCCCTGTCTTTTGGGGAAAGGAGGGGGAGGAGGGGAGGGCACTCTATAAACTCTATAAATTCTATAAATTGTCATTGGGTCTACCAAATTTATAAGAGTCTCTGGGAACTTGCATTTGAACCCTAAACAATTTATTTGGCGTCTCAACGTGGGGCTAGGTAGAAAGAATTCTTTCAGAGAAGATTTGGAAGTTAAAAAATGGATATTCTGACAGTCTTAATCATTAACGCTTTTGGATGTCTGTTTTGGGGCTGGCTGTTAAAGTTTATAAGTTACCATGTCTTCTGGATTGTCATTGATATGCTCTGGGAATATTCTAAGCTTTTGCCTGCCCGAGTCTATGCCTATTTCCTGAATTCTGTTAGTAATATCACTGTGTTTAGAAATGTTTCTGGAACATGGAATCAATCTGAGTATATGCATTGGAGCACAGAAGCTCCAGATATTTTGGGCGAGAAATGGTACTGGATAGCTGTTATTTCACTGTGTGTAAATTTGGGTTTGGGAATTAATAAGATAGCGGTGAACTGGGACACGTGGAAATATCGAGTGGGCGCCGCCATTAGGGTGCTTAGGGGGAGGGGTGGTCCTCACTGCCCCAGCTGCAGTTGCGGGGGTTGGGCGACAGGTCAGGCCGTTCCGGCCGCCCCCAGCGCAGGCACCGCCCCTAGCGCGGCTCCGCCCCGAACTCCGCCTCCGGTCCCGCCCAGGGCAGCCCCCCGGACCCTGCCCCCTCAGCCCAGCCCCCTTCACCTAGCACCAATTACGACGCGGCCAGCAAGATCAAACGCAAATCCTCCCGCAGATACCGATCCAGGGCAAGGGACCTCTTCGGGAACCAGCACCCCCCAGCAACAGCAACCAGCTGGAAATGGACCTGATAATGGAGTGATCCTTATCAGCTCCACGCCCAGAAAGGAAATCAGGCACATAAGGCAGGAGTATGCAAGGGCAAACGGACAGTCCCTTTTAGCCTGGCTTTTGAAAATGCTGGGATGCAGGAGCAGAAACAGTGGACCTAGATCACAGGGAGGCGAAGCAGCTGGGATCCTTGTCGAGGGATGGAGGTGTGGATAAGGAGCTGGGAAGGCTCGATGGTACCCACTCACTTTGGGCCAGGCTTCTGATAGCTGTGAGGTACAGGTACCCGACTAAGGATGACATGATTTTCCATCCCCTTAGATGGACAGATATGGAACAGGGTATCTCATACCTGAGGCAAATGGCGGTTCAAGAGATAATTTATGGAGCCGACCAGAGGCCCTCGGACCCTGATGATGTCCGCATGAAGCCAGCCCTCTTAAAGAAACTGACTCAGTGTGCCCCTTCCACATATGCCCCCACATTGGGAGCACTGCTGCTGGGCAGAGACCCCAACAACCTTCCCACAATCAGGGAGTTTGTGAATGACCTGAGACAGTTTGAAGACAGTTTGTCGAGGAAAACCTTAATTGCCACTGTAGAGACCCTCACCCAAGAAATGAACGAGCTGAAAGCCTCTTTCTCTGAAATGCAGAAGGCAGAGGATGACTGCTCTTCACCTTCAGAATGGGTGCAAGTCTCAGCTGTAAGGAACACACGCCGCCGTGCTCCTCCTCCTCCCCGCAGGAGACCAGCCCAGAGCAGACAGGGTACACACAGGGGGTCACTCTGGAGAACACTGTGTGACCATGGGGAAAACATGGATAGATGGCATGGCCAGCCCACCTCAGCTCTATCGGCCAGGGTAAGGGAACTGCAGGGGACAAACACAGGGAATAACTCCTCCAGAAGAGGGGTTGCCCCAGTGTCCCGCAGGCAGCGCTCTCGCTCAAGGGGTGGTGAAGCCAGTAACTCAGGTCCATGTGCCTCATGCAGTCACACTGCTCAGAATTAGAGGTGCCCTGTCTCCAGCCAGGCGGAGGCCAGGGATAACAGAGTATATTGGGACGCGTTTGTGAAATGGCCTGGCACTTCTGAAGCCGAGAAGTACAGAGCGTTGGTAGACACCGGTGCCCAATGCACTCTGATCCCCTCCAGCCACAGGGGGACAGATACTGTTACAATTGCAGGAGTCACAGGGGGGTCTCGGGAGTTGACTGTGCTGCAGGCTGAGATAAGCCTCACCGGGAATGTGTGGGAGAAGCACTCCATAGTAACTGGCCCTGATGCACCTTGCATCCTGGGGATTGACTTTCTCCGGGAAGGGTACTTTAAAGATCCAAAGGGGAACAAGTGGGCTTTTGGCATAGCAGCTGTAGAGACTGCAGACAAAGAGCAGCTGTCTATCATGCCTGGCTTGTCAGATGACCCTTCCGTGGTTGGTACCCACAAGGTGGAAGATGTTAAGTTACCTATTGCTTCTCGTGTAGTTCATCGCAGGCAATATCGCACCAACAGAGACTCCCTGCTACCCATACAGCAGCTGATTCGCCGCCTGGAGCAGCAGCTTGTCATCAGCAAGAGCCACTCGCCCTTCAACAGCCCGATATGGCCAGTGCGAAAGGAGACGGGGGAGTGGAGACTCACGGTGGATTTCCGAGGCCTGAATGAAGTGACTCCTCCAATCAGCGCAGCCGTGCCTGATATGTTGGAGCTGCAGTATGAACTGGAAACAAAGGAGGCCAAATGGTATGCCACAATTGACATTGCTAATGCTTTCTTCTCCATCCCCATTGCAGAAGAATGTAGGCCACAGTTTGCCTTCACCTGGAGAGGAGTCCAGTACCACTGGAACAGACTGCCTCAAGGGTGGAAGCACAGCCCTACAATCTGCCACGGCATCATCCAGACTGCACTGGAGAAGGGTGGAGCTCCGGAACATCTGCAGTACATCGATGACATCATTGTATGGGGTGAGACAGCAGAGGAGGTCTTCCAGAAGGGTGAGAAGATCATTAATATCCTGTTGGATGCTGGTTTTGCCATTAAGAGAAGCAAAGTGAAAGGGCCTGCCAGAGAGATCCAGTTCCTGGGAGTTCGATGGCAGGATGGCCGACGCCACATCCCTATGGATGTGGTGAATAAAGTGGCCACTATGGTGGAACCCACTAACCGGAAGGAGACACAATCCTTCCTGGGGTTTGTGGGCTTTTGGAAGATGCACATTCCCGGGTACAGTCAAATTGTGAAACCCCTCTTTGACGTTACAAGAAAGAGGAATAACTTTGAGTGGGGACCTGAGCAGCAGGTGGCATTTGACCAGATCAAACGAGAGGTGGTCCATGCCATGGCCTTGGGACCAGTTCGAACCGGCCCAGAGATTAAGAACATTCTCTACACAGCAGCCGGTGAGAATGGTCCTAGCTGGAGCCTATGGCAGAAAGCTCCTGATGAGACAAGAGGCCGCCCACTCGGGTTCTGGAGCAAGGCGTACAAAGGCTCAGAGACCAAGTATACCCCCACAGAGAAAGAAATCCTAGCTGCCTATGAGGGAGTCAGAGCTGCCTCTGAGGTGATTGGGACGGAGTCACCACTCCTTTTAGCTCCAAGGCTTCCGGTCCTGACTTGGATGTTTAAAGGGAAGGGTTCGACTCCGCACCATGCCACAGATGCCACTTGGAGTAAGTGGATGGCTCTGATAACTCAGAGGGCTAGGATGGGGACTCTCGAGCGTCCAGGCATTGTGGAGGTCATCACCAACTGGCCAGAGGGCACTGACTTTGGAAAGCCAGCAGAAGAGAAGGCAGTGACCCGTGCCGAGGAAGCCCCCCCATACAGTGACCTTCCTGAGGAGGAAAAGGCATATGCTCTCTTCACAGATGGATCCTGCCGCCTGGTAGGCAGCAAGCGAAGATGGAAGGCTGCCGTCTGGAACCCCACACGCAGGGTTGCAGAGGCAAGAGATGGAGAAGGCGAATCCAGCCAGTATGCTGAGGTGAAAGCCATCCAGCTGGCCCTGGACATTGCAGAACGAGAGCAGTGGCCAATGCTATACATCTACACTGACTCATGGATGGTAGCAAATGCCTTATGGGGGTGGCTGAAGGAGTGGAAGAGAAATGATTGGCAGAGAAAAGGGAAGCCTATTTGGGCTGCTGATCTCTGGCAAGACATTTCTGCACGCCTGGACAAACTGCCAGTTAAAATCCGACACATCAGTGCTCACATCCCAAAGAGTAGAGCCACTGAAGAACAGCAGCATAACCACCAAGCTGACCAGGCTGCCCACATCTGCCAGATTGACCTGGACTGGAAGCACAAAGGTGAACTGTTCTTAGCTCGGTGGGCACATGACTCTTCTGGTCACCAAGGAAGAGATGCCACATACCAATGGGCCCGAGACAGGTCCGTGGACATATCCATGGAGGCCATAACTCAGGTTATCCATGAATGTGACATCTGTGCCACCATAAAGCAAGCCAAGCGCATGAAGCCTTTGTGGTATGGGGGAAGGTGGTCAAAGTACAGGTATGGGGAGGCCTGGCAGATTGATTACATCACTCTGCCTCGGTCTCGTAGTGGCAAGCAGTATGTGTTAACCATGGTGGAGGGAAGCACGGGGTGGCTGGAAACCTACCCAGTACCTCATGCTACTGCCCGTAACACCATTCTGGGCCTGCAGAGCCACATCCTGTGGAGACACGGTACCCCAGAGAGGATTGAGTCAGACAATGGGACCCATTTCAAGAACCACCTTGTAAGCAACTGGGCAAAAGAGCATGGGATAGAATGGGTTTATCACATCCCATACTACCCACAGGCTGCAGGAAAGATTGAGCGACATAATGGTCTGCTGAAAACCACCCTGAAGGCTATGGGAGGTGGAACTCTCAGAAACTGGGAGAAGCACCTTGCAGAAGCCACTTGGCTGGTGAACAGCAGGGGATCAGTTAACAGAGCTGGCCCTGCTCAGTCTGCCCTACTGCCCACAGTTGAGGGAGATGGAGTTCCTGTGGTCTGTGAAAGGAATCTACTGGGAAAGACTGTGTGGGTTGCTCCTGCCTCTGGTGGGGGAAAACCTATCAAAGGGGTGGTATCTGCAGAGGGTCCTGGTCACACATACTGGGTGATGATGGAAACTGGTGTTATCGAGTGTGTCCCTCAGAGAAATCTCTCTTTAGCTGAAAAGGTTTTGAAATCTCAGAGTTGATTCCATGTGTTCCAGATACTTTCAGGTTATCTTGTATAATAGTTGTATCATAGTTGTGCAATACTTGTATCATAGTTGTGCAATACTTGTATTATAGTTCATAAGGGGTTACAAGTTGTTTTTGTAGTTATACCCTCACCACTACACGGCGTCCAACAGAACCTACATCACAGCAGCAGCTATCCAGAGTCCTACAACATCGCATCACACCACGGCGTCCAACCAGAACCCTGCATCTGATTCGTCACTGATGCCCTGCAGTGAGAGACTGTTCCTGACTTCCCTCCAGAGGATGTCTACAGCCATCTCATCTACACCTGTTCCCCTGATGCCAGACACCAAGAGAGACTGTTCCTGATGTTTTCTTCACAGAGGGAAAAGACTTTCCTGAGTTCCAACAAGAACTGTTCCTGTTTCACTGACTTTTCTTCCGTTCCTGCCCTGCTCACATCTCAGCAACCTGCACCGGGCCAGAGGAGCACATCGCCTTGAGATACAGCCGGGGACCAAGAAGGACTTCACGAACTCTTAACCCATGGACACTTTTCCCATCTTTGGAGAAGAAGACTGTTCTTAGGAAGGTGGAAGTGGTCTAACCAAGGGGTGGAATGTATAGGGTTAACACTCCTGGGGGAGTGACCCTGAACCTGACCCTAGGGGTCTTGGCCCCTCCTCAGGGGTGGGCCACACTCCAGGTGATGGTTAGCCCACTCCCCCCACTTCCTGTGGTATAAAAGACAGGAGTTCTCCTGTCTCTTCCTTTTTTCGCCCTCTTGCTCACTACCTGCGTTCATGACCGCACACACACACTGATACTGTATACCAGCCACGAGGCAGAGACACCATCACACTACTCGGGTTGTATCCATCCCTGTTTTGTATTTTGCTGTTTTCCCTTCCTCATCCTTTGTAAACTCCCCTACCTCCAATCCCTTTTTTCTAAGTTATTGTTAAACTTTTCCTTTTTAACTTCCAAATCGAGTGAGATTGATTTATTGGGGTGTCCCTACCTTTTATCTCTCTCCCTGTCTTTTGGGGAAAGGAGGGGGAGGAGGGGAGGGCACTCTATAAACTCTATAAATTCTATAAATTGTCATTGGGTCTACCAAATTTATAAGAGTCTCTGGGAACTTGCATTTGAACCCTAAACAGAGAAAAAGTGAGATACAGAAGAATAATATGGCCCAGTAAGTACTGAGGGAATCTCAGGCTCTGGAGACATGTTCAACTCTCTGCTCTGCCAAATTCCCTGCATAATGTGAGGAAATCAATTAGTACCTTATCTGTGAAATGGGGATACTCAATTACACACAAGGGGATTATGAGACTAAATAAATAGTCACAAATTTCAAGTGATTTAGACAGTCGAGAAGTACAAGAGAAAAACAGTTCCAACAGAACAGAACCAACAGAGAGAGAAGCATATGACAATTTCTATTCTACACACACACACAACAAAATTACTCCAGTGATTTTACCCCTTTCAACAGAAACAACTCCTCTACAGTTTCAGCTGTGAGTTCTAGTGGCCCAGAAAGCAACTATCACATTGTGTGCACAAAACAGTTTTAATATGAATAACAGTAGCTTACCCAGCTGTGAAGCTACAGCAGTTTCTTTCCATACATAAGTTATCAGAAGTGGGAGAGAAGCTGTCATCTCCTTAGCTTCTTAGCTATGAAGCTGTTCCTGAATCTCCAGCTGACAAAAGCCATAAGACTATTTCTGAAAATGCTTGCAATAAAGACAAATTTAACCAAAGACCCTAGACAAAATCAGGCCTGAGGAATTACTGAGCTTCAGGTTAGACTATTGCGTCTGAAAAAGTAGAACACCTCCAAGATTTATAGTGAAAAGAAATAGGTAAAAAGGGTGTCATTAACAACTCAGCAGCTCCCAACAGCAATGAATGCCACATGAGCTACTGTATGTAGCTCATGGAGTTAGCCTGGGAACCAACCTCCACAGCTGCTGCTGGCAAATGATCTTTTAATGGCAACAACTATATGGGGTTGCTTCCACTCAGCCACTGCATTACAAAATGATGATAAATGGTATTAAGAAATTATTACAACTATCAGATATATTAGTAAATATTTCTATTACCTGGCGTTATAAATCTAGAGAAGTATTTAAGACTGATGTCAAGCCACATGATACACACCAGAGTTTATTTTATAGATAATAACTTGAACTTTGGGAGCAAATTCAGCATTACTAGAGCAGGAATCTATTAATTATTTAGCATGCTATAGCAATATTTAAGTCATCAGTGAAGGAACTTTAAACATACAATACAGTATCTTGGCAGTGGAAAACAGCTGAGGATTGGTGCAGAGGGTGCCAATGTTTTTTTCAGGCAATATGACTAATTTATGTCATCTTGTGTGTCACTTCATCTCCAATAACAGAAGGACACCCAAGTTTTCAGTGACAGTTTGGAAAAAAAAAGTCTTCTTTAAATCACTGAACAAGTTAGGTTAGAACAGATCTCTCAAGAGCATCTGGTGGGGGACAAAGTAGTAAGCACATCCTCTCCTTTAAGCCAAGAACTCCAAATCAAGCACTGCCTCAACCTCTCCCAGCTCATGAACCTTGGTAAGACATAGTGATGGCCTTGCCTAGTCAGTGATGCTTCCTGCTCTAACAGTGTCACAAAATAAGAGCTCTGTCTTTGTGTGGTTGCCCGACCTTCACTCACATGCAGTGCTCTTGGGGCACATGTGGAATGCACCAAGAATGCACAATAGTGCTGTCACTACGGACTTGAAGCTAAAGAGCATCTGTATAAGTAAGGTAATTTATTAGAAATAAATAATCACTTTCCCCTCCCCCCCTTTTCTTTCAAAGAAGATGCCAAATACTCTGCTTACAAAATACTTCCCTTTCTCTTTGGGTTTTGGGAGTATTAAGTTTTTGTTTTGGCTTAGTGTTTTATTTGGTGGGGTTTTTTTTCTTTTTAAGTCAGCAGGCTGTTGGGCATTTGGTAGTGATATAACTACTCATAAAAACAGTATAAAAATACAATCCAGCAATTTCAAGCACCAATAATTCAAATCAGGCATATTAATATGTTACCTTTTTCTCCAAATACTGCTGAGCATGTCATATAGGCAGGCCTCAACTGGAAATAATTTTTTTTTACTAAAGAAGGATGTATATGCCTACAGCATACAACTCAAGAAATGTCTTTAAAAAGGCAGCATGAAACCATTTAATGGCAACTATGCTTGAAGAAGCCAATCAAACATTACAAACCATTTGCAAGACAGTCTATTGTGTTTTCTTGTATGTAGGTATCTCAACCTATCTCAGAGCAATATTAATATTGCTGGAATTGTATAAGGATTCCAAATTCAAGATCAACATAATTCTCTTCTCAAAGCTCAGTCAACATGATAGAGCTTAATTTCTCTCAACTAGTATTCTGTCATTACTTAAGGTTTTAATTATCTGATGTGACAACAGCATGTTAAATGAATTCTCATCTATTTTGAACCTTGAAAGCAACTCACAATTTGATTTCTTTGTTCTTTTAAGAGAGATCACCTCAGTCCATTGTTGCATATCACTTATTTAACCGGGATGAGAAGCTAATGAAAGACGTATTTGCAAACCAATATTCTTGCAAACAAACGTTAAATTTTAGTAGGTTTTCAAGCTACAATAATTATAGAAAAAGGAGAGGGTTTATTTAGACCAAGACATTAACTACCCAAAGTTAGAAATATTTATTCTAAGACTATTTTCCATATTCTGTATTCATAAAGTTAGCAAACCAGCTGCACGGTGTTAGAGCAATTCCTCTGCTTTTATGCTCACTTCTGTCTCTGAACAGACTGGTCAGAGATGCAGAGATTGCCATGAATCCTCAAATATGATGGAAAGTGGCTTGGCAACTTCATTTGTCAGTTCTTTCAAGACCTGTGGATGGGTCTTGTCAGTTTCCAGAGACTTGTGCACCTTCAGATTCTCTAGGTGGCCGCAAATCTGATCTTCACTTAACAGTGGGTGACGTTTCATTTTCCCTGTTTTCATATTCTGTAACCTGGCCAGTGTGGTTAGATCCAATACTGTAAGGCTGGTGATTCCTCAGCAGTGCCTATTCCTCCCAATAGTCACACTGAAATAATTCTTAAACCATAACAACTTACCTTCTGGTTTTGCCACCTTCTTTATGGCACATCCCAGCCTTTTCTCTTGTAACCATTTAAGGCTGGTTTTAGCCAGAGTGGGCATTTCCAAAAACTTTAGAAGAACAAATAGGTCCAGTGAGATGTAGACCTAAATGGATGCTAAGTGCTCCTGACAACTGTTATCCAAAGTTTGGAACACGCTTTCATTTTGGAAGAAGCAAGATTGAAGAAAAATAATAGCCACAGTTTTAATTCTGATTGATATTTCACAATATCTAGGACTGCTGGTGTAGCGTGCCACAAACTTGTGTTGTTTTTGTATCAGTGACACAATGCATTATGTAAATCAAGCAATACAAACTCTTCAGGATACAAACACTACACAACCAATTTATATTTCTTGGTTACGAGGATCTAAAGTGTAGTTCATATCAATTAACATTCAAATAATTTTAGAAAGCTTTCTTTTTCCCTGGATACACTTGGAAAGTTGGATTTGTTGTGTGTATCTATGTAAAGACAGAAGACCTAGCAAATAAAACTTTGGGAAACCACAGCCTCTTAATAGCAGTCATGATTAGCAATTACTTTCCATGGCTACATGCTTCAAATATCATCATGCTCCAGCTCTTAAGGCATATGCACACTGGCAAATGATCAAACTCAGTCACTCCCCTCTGTGTAGGGTGCTGCCTCAAATTTTAATTTTTTTATAAGCTCATTCTGACCATAGTCAAATTCCTCCAAGCCAGAGACTTACACCTCTGTGAAAATGCTTTATCCAAACTTCTATATCCACTATAAACCATCAGTGAGGTTTGTGGCCTGTTAATGCTTCTATAATATTTTCCATTGTTCTCAAAACTCCCATTCCATCAAAGGATTATTTACCCTGGCTGAACAGTGTTTTGAGTTTAAATACTTTTATAAGATTTCCAAATAACACCTTCTCTTCACCTCAGGCTAGATCTTTTCATGCTAACATATTAGATATTATCGCTCTCACATTTGACTGCATCAACCTTACTACAGCCCGCCCATAACACCACTAATGCTGCTTGAAATACGTAGCACCTGTCACTGCAAGGCAACATCAGCCCTGTCCTCTTTCCTCTTCTACTTTCTGTTTTGATCCTTACCCTGTGCTACCACCACCTAATGTTTTGCAGCTCTTATTCTACCTGGTGATATAAAATCAGGCTTTGTAACATTCTGTGGTGTTTCTTTGGTAGAATACTGAGCAGATCTCAAAATCTGTGATCCAAAGTAGGAGTGGAACCACTTTTAAACCTGATCAGCCTTTGTGACAAAGCCAGTTAGTGCAGACAAAGCACTTCCAAACTTATCTCACACACAGATTGTGTAAAGAGAAAAGTAAATAAAAAATCAGAATCTCTTTTAAAACAAAAGGCAGAAAAGAAGAATGATCTTCTATTATTAAGTAACACTGCTGTTAAAATTAGAGCTGCTCTTTTTTGTAACAGCTACCAGTATAAATCAAAAAAATAAGCTAAGACTTAATGTGCCACAGAAGCATTTAAGTCAGAATCAGAAATGGACAACTTTGACCTAGTGAGACATTGGTGTTATTTTTGGTTTGGAGGCCATTTAAAATCTTAATGAAAAGCAGCTTTGGCTACATACAGTATAGCAGTTGCAGCCACAGCAATTAACAGATCATAAGCAACTCCATTACATAAACAACACTTGCAAACTTCTTTCATTGCGATTTAAGAAACTTGCATTTTGAAGAAGACACAGTTGGAATACGCCAAAGGAGAACAGACAATACTATGGCAGAAATGAGTTTCCAAGAGAAGTACTGCAGTGTGAAATGATTCCACTCATCCTGGTAAGAATTGAAATCACAGCCTCCCCAGCCCTCCAGCAAAGTGGGAAAAGGGTTAAGTTTACGCAAATTGAGTGGCACAAGAAGATAGTGCTGAAGGGAAAAGAAGGATTTCATAAGATCCCCATACACTGAGCTTCAGAAAACAGATTCTCTATGGAGATTCACAGCAACAGATAGCACAAATTGGTCTAAATATTAGTTCAAGTGGGGATGCAAAACGCTAGGACTAAATTTCTCAGTATTTTTGGATGTCTGCAGAGAACCCTTTCCAAGTAGTTCAGAAGAACAGCACATATTGAAAGCAGTTCTCAAATTGGTATTTTAATTAACAGGCAAAGCTGAAAGCTATACAGTTCACAGGATCACAGGATATTAGGGGTTGGAAGGGACCCAAGGAGAAACAAAAGTTTGTTAACAAAAACCAGAACAAAAAGAAAGTGATTTAGCTAGAACTAACAGAACTGTAATGGGAGATCTGTGAAAGCAGTTGGCACATTACAGAGTAACACAACATTCTGTAAAAGCTTCCCAAATTACGTACATAGAACTGACAAAAACACAACATCCCTTTCCTCCTCGCTAAAGGAACTCAGCCACATCTCTTCCCCTGCAATCCTCCCTGAAATATCAGGAGTAAACACAAAAGAGAAAAAAAAAAAACCCAAACCACCCAAACCTGAAACATTCAACCACAGAAATAATAATGCCACATTGCAATAAGCAAAACCACAAATGCAATGTTAATTACTACTTGACAAAAGAGAGAGAACAGACTGATGGCATGTAGCAGTCACTATTCAGAATGGGGAAAACTGGCAGCCAGTACTCATGCTGGTACCCACAGGACCCCAACAGCACCTGTCCTTCATCCCTATATTGAACACAGTAACACAACACAGGCACTCCCTGGCTCAGGTCACAACAGAATAAACCATTTACCAAATACCTGAATATTTCTGCATGTAATAAACTTCCAAAGTGCATTCATAAAAGTTACATTAGTGTTGCACAAATCAGACAGCATTGTAAGCAAAATTACTCTTCACTCCTTCCAACACCGTTAAATTACAAGTTGGGGTGTCAGTTGGGAATATACTTCTACACAGTAAATTGAGCTTTAACCTCAAGCTTTAAGGAACATTCTTTGCAGAACGTCTCACTCAAGGGTACCCCATCAAATACACTCACCAAAGTGTCTGAGGACTTTCAATCCATGAAAGTATCCTTAGATGGCATTCCATTCTATGAGGAGAGGATCTGACTACCAGGCCCCTTGCCTCCTAGAGAACAACTAAAAGTCTCGGTAGCACGATTCCAACTAGACTCTCAGTCAAGGGAGCGCTGTAATAATTTCTAATTAGTTAGAGGGCCAAGCCCACAGAACCACACAAAAGCAGAGTAGGATCTTGGGCCTGGAGGCACCAACTAACATCTGAGAGGTGCCACACTTACCTTTTTTGGCTTTGAGCAAGCCTCAGCCCTTTGTCAGGTCTCTATCAGGGTATCTGTCAGGTGTTTGTAGGGATGACTGCACCTGCCACAATTAAATGGAACTAGAGCAAATATGGGCCATGCAAACTTGTACACATCTACAAACACCTACACTTGAAGAAGAGTATTAAAATATGCATATTTTGAGAAGTTAATGAGAATTAAACCCCTTCCTGTGGAATAATAAAGAACTGAAACTAATTACTCAATCCCAATCCCAATACTCTTCATGCCACTAGAGAGGCTCCATGCAAGGCTGGAGCACAGAAACTTCAAAACCACATATTCCTGCAGCTTGGTCTTCTACCTAACCTCTACCCTCTTAAAGCTTTGCCAGTTTAATTTAGGAACAGGCCAGCCTCACTGAGTTGGTAGGCAGCACACCAAAACCTGACTAAAAGGCAAGTACCTGGCAGGTAGAATGGATGCTGTTTTCAGTCCCTAAGCAAGAAAAGGTGACCAGGACCTGACCCAAGCTTGTGTGGGCACATGAAAACCAAAATGTTTGCCACACTGATGGCAAAGCCTACTTCTGGAGTCATCACATCCAAAGAGACACAAGCGTGACTGTTAGCTCTTTGATGGTTGCTACTAGCCTTGAAGGCAAATCAGCGCAGACCAGCTCCAGAGGAGAAATACAATGGAGATGCCCAACTTGAATTTCATATGCATGCAGTCTGTCAGTGCTACCCTTCCAGTTGCTCTTCTGGTCCTCATTAACTGGTGCACTGCTATGTTGTACAACAAAACCACAGGAGCTTGTGATAATTAGGCTTTTCCTGGAAGTGACTCGAGTGCACAAATGAAAGCTGATACAGTACTGTTTTTCTAAGATGAAGGAATTGTTGACATTTATTTGTATCAGAACTATGAAAAAGTTACTACACCACAAGCAAGCATTTGCATTAAAATTCAGTCCTCACAAAAGACAAAAAACCTTCTTGCAAACCAACCAAAACCCCCCTTTTTTTCATTCTTCATTAGCCATTAGTTTACACCGTAGAGATGAGTACTTAAAAAAATTGCAGAGCTTATATTGCACCTAGTTGCATATATAGCATTTGTATAGTTAAAATTTTGACCTTTTGAAAAGAGATTCAGACCTTTTTTTGTGTGTGTAAATCTTTTTCCTGCAGTTACCACTTCAGCTGTTTCTTTCCATAACCACCAGATGGGGCTCCCTTATAGCTGAAATCAGTGGACGTTACACAATTTTATATTGTATACACAATTTATGTTGAACACTCGCATGCATTTCTGCTGCATATACATTCATTTTCACAGTATATTTCTACATTTTTCACCTCATGGAAAATACATAATTTAATTTGCTGATACAACAGGTTATGGATTAAAAGATATTACATTAATCTCAAACTATTATTATGATGTATGCACAATAATAGGGGACATATTGCTTGGAAATTACAGTACTAGCTTTCTAACTATCTCCCAGGTTCATGGGACCTGTGATGGGAGCTGTCTCATTACATGCCTTGGAATTATAGAATGCTTTAAAACATGCTGCATTCACTTCCAGTGTAATCAACAGCAGCAAATTAAAACATATTTCTTTTGAGCAATATCTCAAATCTATTTAGAACCCCTCAAAATTGTTTTGTTGTACTAACATCCCTCCTTCCTTTTTTTTTTTTTAAGGTCAAAAAAGGAGTGAAGCCTCTTGCTGTACAGCCTGGAAATTCAGTCAGGGAAATGCCCTATTTTTATCACCTACTTTCTCTCTTTCTGAAGGCTTTCCTTTCTACATTATTTTCTCCCCTCTTCCCAGTTATGCATGAGTAGTAATTCCCATAGAAAATAACTGAACTTCCATTTTAGCTATCTAAATTTCTCAGGACAGATTTTGTGAGTGAGGAGTGGCATCAGCCCATTCTCTCAGCCCAAGTAAGGAGCACTGGGTACTCTCCGGTTGATGTCAATCAGAAACATACTCTGCTTAGTTTAAGTAGCAAGAACCCTCAAATAGCTATTTGATAAAGAGATGCCATAACGGCAGACAAATAAAGGAGATGAGAATTGCAAAATGGGAGAGAATAACTTGAAGTTCATCAGATGATTAGTCACAGTGATGAGATTATAAGATTAAAATGAATGCAAAAGAATTTAAAATTAAAATTAATGTAAACCCATTTCATCAGTGATAATTTAGAGCCAGAGACAATATATTAAAAAAAAAAATCTGTGACTTCATTTTTGAAGGCTATAAAGAGCTTATTAGACGTATTAGACTAATCCAAATTACACATTAAAAACTATCTCTCCAGTACAGGGTACCTCTGACTGCATGGCTTGGCAGCACCCACCTGATTCACATGGTGCCTACCAATATAGTCTTCCATCAATATTTTTCAACAAACATAATCACAAAAACATCTTTTCAGACAGTGAAATTTCAGACAGCAATTGATTAGCTCTCAACACTCACCAGATTTTAAATAAAATCTGTATGCAGAAAGGAATCTTTCATACAACATCAACAACCTACAGTGACAAAAGTCAACCCTGAATCGACAAATGCTGTGATGACAGTTCATTTCTCTAAATGGGTGCCTGAAATGCAAACCCCTCAGCCCTAAGAAGGGACTGAGCAGAAGCAAAGTCTACAGATGATATCACTTCTTAAGGAGACTGGAGTGTTAAGAGTCTCAGTAGTTATGTGGTTGGTTTTGGTTGGTTGTTTTGGTTGTTTGGTTGGTTTATGTGCGTGGGATTTTTTTTTTTAAATCGCCTGCTTCTGCAATCTTTTCTTTTGGTGGATGCTGGATTTCCCCCCTCACTTTCTGAATGTTATTTCACACTACCATATCTCTAAGAAAATATCCCTGAAATTTTAAAGTTAGGAAAATATAAACACTATGCAAAGGAACTTTAGGCTTCACTGTGATGCCTCTTAATTATGGGTTTTCTGGGGGAGGTGGGGTGGTGTTTGTTGTTGGGTTTTTTTCCAACTATTGATAGAATTGTCCCACTTTAAGAAATCTTTATTTCCTACTCGATGCTAGAGAGACTTTTCTAACTGCTGAGCTAGAAAGGAGATCAGCCACTGTTTCCTGGGCAGCCACTCAAACCCAGCGCCCCTGGCCCTGGCTGCACGTCTGACTGCGCAGCCCCACAGGGGAGGCAGTCACAGGAGTAGAGTGGCCCTATGAGGGATAGCAGAAAGCTAAGCAGAGTCTGCCACAAACACCACCCTGTCTCACTTCCTGGGCTACAGCTACAGATGAGTAGAGGGAGTAAAAAGCAAAACTAAGGAGCAACAAAAGAGAAAAGAAGGGAACTAAGGTCTGCTAATCCAAAAGACAAAGAGGGAGGGAAGAAAAGGAGTCACCTTCTGCTTTGACAGTTCTCCCAGCAGGCTGAAGTAGAGGACAAAGCTACTTTCACACAAGTAAAGAACAAGAGGAATGAAGTGCTGGGGTTTGCACGAACAAGTAACAGACATCATCATGTACAATTTTGGAAGATGCTCAGAAGCTTCAGACTGCTTGGGCTGTACTTGCTTTTTAGATGCTTCTATTTACTAGTCACAGCTTCCTAAATTTTCCAACTTCTTCCACTACATGGCAAGTATCTAGTTATGCAAGGTAGTTATTTGTGCTAATACTGACTTGCAAATACTGTTTCTCCCAAGTGATCCAAATGAGGAAAGGAATGACTTTAAATGAGAGACATGGCAAAAAATTCCTACACAATTCCTCAAGATGCCGGTTCTCACTCATTTCCATTTTTCAGAAAAGGCAGAGGATCAAAGAAGTTTAACAGAGACTGTTCCATTCACTAGCAACATAATTTTATTTGCTACATTGTTATTACTATAGATTTGGAGGGAGAAAAACAAACTTGGCCAGTGAAGCTGCAAAGAGGGATAAACATAACCAGTATTTGACTGTTCATATATTCAAACCTGAAACTAGCAGCAAAACAGTTGCTATAGAGCAACTGCAAAAGTTGGATAAATTCATTCCAGTTCATATTCCAGTTGATTTACTTCTGACTTCAACCACTGCATTCACACTTGCATTGGAAGGCAATACCACACTTAGTCTCCATTCCCTTCTTCTTTTATGCTCTGGACTGGCACTATAGTGACCAACAGGTAAGTGTCTTGAATAGTGAGGGGCTTGTGCTACTAGTAATGCCTAAGTGGTTATCAGATCCAATTTTTCCCATTTTCCAAAATACATTAACATGTTTTCCACCTTTCACACTGAAACCATTGCTTCCTTAGCCCTATTCTTATCAGTACTTTTGGTCCCAGACAATCTGTCAGAATTTTGTGTTTCACAATTGCATGACCAAGATTTTATTTCTCTGAAGGGTGCCAAGTTCTGGTAATAAGGCCAGATTGAAAAAGCCATTCTTAGCACCATCTGTGTCCTTCAGCGTAAGGTTCATGATGCAAATCTGTCTGAAAATGGGTTATCTTCTGCTGCAATGGCCCTTTGGTAAGGTGAGCAGCAAGGAAGTTATGCTGCTCTTCCAATAGTTTTACACTGCACCCATAATTTCGTGGGCACTAAGCTCTGAAGTTGCTAATTTTTCTGGATTCAAAGTACAGGAGAAAAGTTTTGGCACATCCAATGAACTTTAGCAGATCCAGCCCTGGACATCCATTTATTCTTACAGAGCACCAGGAGCTATAAAGAACCACACTGAAACATAAAGCCCTTCCCAGAACACCTTATGCTTGACAAGACCATGATGAGCCAGAGAAAGGCAGGGAGAGAGGCACGCTGACAAAAGGAAGAATCACTGTAATAGGATCAAAAGACAACTTCACTTTGCAAGGGTACAGCTTGCAAGCCTATGAGCTTTCCAAGGAAAAATAAAAGTGAACACTTAAGAGTCTTAAATGGAGCTGAATAAACATGGAGAGGGGATGCAAAGTGTGGAAAGAAAAAGGTCTTAAGGTTCATACAATTTAGAGAGGAGGCAAACAAGAACTGACAGGTCACAGAGAGGCCAGGGTAGAACCCTAAACTGCTTTGGAGAAGCAAGAGCAAGATGTAGCATTTTTCTCAGGGCAGGATCCGAAAAAGTCAGGGAAAAAAAGGGTAAAAAAGCTAATTTCAAGACAATGTAATAAAATATTTAAAAGGCAAGTACTGAGATGTGGCATTTGTACTGAGCATACTTGATTGTCAACCCAAATGCCATAAAGTTTAACATTTTAGTTTGAACAGATGCTTAATTGTACGCACTTAATGAACCATCATAAACCAGGAGATTCCTGATATGGTTGTAAGCAATGTGTTACAGTGCATAATGGCAGGGACAGATAGAGGAATCTCGGTCTTAATATAGAGGACAGGGTATGGCAGACACAAATGGTCAAAAAACTGTTATGGATCTGATTTTTAAAAGCTTTCAAAAAATAAAGCAGACATAATTTTGTCTGAAAACAATGATGAAGGTCCTACAGTTCAGAAGGCAGCACTGGCCTCCACCAAGGCAAGAAATAAGCACTGTGTTACCTCAAACAGAGTCCATGAACAGTTGTGGCACAATGAAGTGTTGCAGAAAAGCAGTAACCCTAAAAAGAATTCCCTAATCATTATGAATTTCTCTCTACCTATGCCCTGTTAGGCCTAATGTCACTTTCTAATGGAATAGTGAAAGATTGTCAGAAAAATATCCTTTATCACATATTATTTCTAGATATTTTCATTTGCAGGGAAAAAAAAAAGAAAAAGGAAGGACATAACTCCTTCCACATCTGTAAAGTGTCCTTAGTGCCTCAGTGTCCTGGGAAAATTTCATATTGAAATGTAATGAGCAAAAGCATGCACTTCAGTTTTACCAATTTTACATACTGTCCTCTTCTGACTTTTGGAACATTTTATGTCAAAAGAAATTTCTTGCTGGCTCATAGATTCACATCATTGTGACCTGCAACACCAAGAGAAGGCAAGCATGCAAGCAGCTGTAGCCCTAGTCTTGCAACTGCTCTTTCAACAGGAAGCCATCAAGCAGCTAAAAACAGCAAAGGAGAATGCTTTAAATGTGAGGAAGGAAAAAAGAAAACTTAGAGCTGCTGCAAGCAAGATATAACAGCAATCACAAGATCACCTGCTATTAGTGGATGAAAGCAATGGGCGCTTGAATGTCTCCTGTTCCAAAAGTTCTTCCCATGGTGCAGACAGTAAAGGCACATGACGGCTGCTCTGCACCTTTCTTGTGTGTAGTCCGATCTGTCTACCCCAGCAGAGCGTGCTGTCACCACACTGCCCCAAAGCCATGAGCCTACACATACAACTCTGCTCGGACACTTCTCTATGGAGAGCTCTCAGCAGCCAGCCAGGAGAAGGAGTGCAGGCAAAGGGGGATACCAAGCATAGTATTCTCAGAAGGCTTCACTGGCCGAAAGCCCTGAATGGGTGGGTGGCTAAGCATTCCTTTTCCCTTCCTCTGCTAAAGGACAGGACATGCCAGTATTTCCCTTCCAGTTCTGGGGAAGGGGGCTGAGGTGGCTAGATGAGGTGGCACAGAGTGAGCTGAAGCCCAGGAGTCATTTCTCTCTAAGTTTTCCAATAATCAGCAGCTGTTATTCTTGGTGTCACCTAGGTGCTGTTATCACATCAATATATTGCATATTGCTGCAGGAGGACACTGGGACACTGTACAGCATCTCAGGCCTTGATCAACAAGACCTTGATTTTTCCAACCTCAATTACAGAAAGAATTGGATTTGTATCATGAACACATGCACACTATGAGTAACTACATTAATTACCTGACGTGAAGTTAATGGAAAGGTTACACACTACATTTTCGCTGACATTTTTTAAACTTTATGTGCAATATGCATACTAAACAATGCTACAGCTCCTGCACCAAGCCACCACAAATCCAGGACTCTAAAGATAAGACTGCTGATGTAGGATCATTTCTCACACTTGAGTTTCAGCATCTGTGCATTTCCTGAATTCTTTTATTATTACGTTCCCTTCCCCCATCCCTCCCGCCCACCCCCCCCCCCCCCCCCTTTTTTTTTTTTTAAAGGATCCAGCTATGGAAACAGAATTTGTCAAAGTGGTATTGATCTGTACATACATTCCTCCTCCCCCTTAAATGAGCTCCAAGGGGGGAACTGGAGTATCTGTTAAGCCTGAACCACTTAAATATATTTAAAGGCAACTTGTGACACACACTTTAAGGAAGGGTTGCTCTGCATGTTTCCCAGCTCGCAGCTCCTTGATGCTCGCTGCCATGCTGTAGGTGGCATCCAATCAGACTGGCTGCCACTGAGGGCCAGGGAGGTGGCTGCCAGATTTTATTTTATATTCCAGCTACAGGGGCAAGGAATGTAAGGCAGCAAGTGTGTACAGCACGAATAATGAGTTGTACTAATTCACAGAAACTCACTTTTTTTGCTGTCACACACTGCTCCTTTTTCTATAGACCAAGACTTTGAAAGTTCATTTTCATGTGTCATTTACTTCCCTGGGGTGTAAAGCCTGCTAAAAATATCACCATTTCTTCTCCTCTGATAACAGATTATTTATGCAAAGGCAGAATAATTATTCTTGACATATGAGAAGGCTTCCACCTGCCCCCCCAACATAGGTAATTTCAAATGATACCTTCATAAAATACAGCAAAGGTCAATATTGTCAGCTAAAGCTCAACACCTAACACAAGTCTTCTGAACTCAGGACAGTGGAAGGCTTGTTAATGGAAGGAAATTATTTTGCAGTTGTACAGGGCATTTGATTTGAAAGCATGAAAGGAACATGACTGGGACAATGAGGTTTCTGTAACCAGTTACCCCATTCAACCCCGCAGAAAATGAAGTAAGATCTATGTGGTATAGAAACAAAGCAGCAATTAAACCAGGCAGAAATATATTTGAGGAAACCCTGACAACTGGCATCAAGAGGTTAACTCTTCTTTTCTTTTTAATCAGTAACTAGTTCTGTCATCTTTTGGTTCAGTGCAAAACCTCCCCAGAGAAGCGCCTCCATTCTTTGAATGTCCATAAGGCAATTAGGTTTTACATTTTTAAAACTGAAGGGTTTTACAGGATGAGCCAATTTATATGTTTCCATAATAAGAAAAGACTCAGGGCTACTGAAGTATCTATTTCAAAATGGCTTAGGTGGTGCATTATTGAATCCTACAAAGCCAAGGGGCTTCCAGGTCCCAGAGTCTTTAACAGTCATTTTGAGGGAGCTACCTGGGCAGAATACAGAACAGCTTCATTTTTGGAAACCTGTAAAGCAGCCATTTGCTATTTGGAGTTCCTTCAACATGAGCAACACAGTGCACTGTAAAGAGAGGTCTTGGCTCGAATACAGGCACTCAGATGCAGAAGGGTGCTGCCACAGCATTCAGTGGCTATGTTTCTTTGCTTCTGAGCCTTTTTATTGTCTGAATAAATGCTGGTCAAGTTCCAGTCATAAAATAATCGGATGCATATAGCTGTGAGCAAAAATGGGTGATAGCTTTCAAACTGGAATAGTGTAACAGCTCTATCTACCAATTAAAGCCATTCAGTGAACAAATCTGATGATTAACTGGATATGTAATTAAGCCTTTATTATTAGTCTAATTGGACGGTTAGGGGAATTATTAAAGCTGTTAAGATTCTGTGTAGCAAGCTGACTGTGCAGTACAGGCAATATGAAATTCAGCTCATTACAAGCAAGGCCAAATGAACATATTGGAGTAAAAATTCTAGACAGCTGCATCTAAGTCTTTCAAAACAAACCTAAACAAACCCTAAAGCTATGAGTCCAACTCAGGAGACAGAGCTATAATGCCCTACTCTAATATGCATGGCAACAAGCCAAGCATAGGCCCATTCCAAGGAGACTAAGGAGAGGGAAGAACTTTTTCTGTGATCTTGACTAAGCACCTTCCCTTCTGCCAGCACTCCATCATTAGTGACAGCAGGATAGGTAGGAACTTATGCAACAGTGACATCTAACCAGGGTAGGCAGCTGAAATACAACTTCTGAGATGTTAAGACAAGCAAAGAACTGGGTAGTTTCTGAAATAATTTAGTGTTCAAAAATTTGGTCTTGGGAACATAAAAGAACAAGAAATAAGGTATGTACAGGCTACCATGCTTCCTGTGACCATTCAGTCCATGTTCCATTTGTCCCAGGTCAAAGTGTGCACTCAGCACTACTAACATGAGACAGTAGGCCTCCCATCCCTGGGCAAATGTCACACAGCCCTCATCTGTTCATAGCAAAACTTAACAATAAAGAAACTATTAAGGAAATTCTAAGGCTTACTTGGTGATTGAGAAGGCAATTTGTGTGGCATGCAGGCAAGTGGAGTTACAGCTACTGAAAAGTTATCACCTTTAGCCACAATGAAAGAATGCTTTATAGCTGTTTTGTCAATGTGATACTAAGTGGTCTGATGTGTGCCTTTTGGAGAGGGAAAAAAAAAGATAAAACCAATAATTTATGTTTTTTGCAATAATCAAAGCAAACTCCTCCTAAACTGATACATTCACTGAACATCTACTGTCCTTCCCACATGAAAAAGTGCAATAGTATGAAAAGTACAACTCAAATAAGCATAAATGGAAAGCAATTAAGCAAGAATAACAACTGCTAAGGATATGTGAGGCTGAAGCAGATAGCGATCAGCCACGTAACAGCAAAGCTGGAACAGCCCATGTCCTGACCACAGGAACTTGCAAGGCTTGCAGTTAGGTGAAGTACTGAAAGAAGTACAGTTTTCTCCAGCTTGCATATCTTTCTAGACCAAGGTGTAATCTCAGTAAAGCAGCAAAAGAGGTCAAAGTCATTGGCACAGAAATAGCCATCTCTTACTAACATCAATGCAAAATCCACTACCACATTCCAGTTGCAATCAAACTGTTAAAAATGCCAAAAGCAAGATGATACAGGATCATATACAGAATACACCTGACTCTTTGGGGAAACCAGTGATAGTTCAGACAACAAGATTTAGCACTCTGGATAAGATAAATCTTTAAGTGAGTGCAAAAGTGTTACAGGACCCACACTGTGTTTTGGGTCTGATTTAATTTCTTCTCTTCCCCCTGTATGAGCTACAATACTGTTCTCTCTGAGAAAGACCTCCAATTAAGTAAACACAAGGAAATGACAGAAAACAACATAGGAGTCTATTAAGTAAATCACTTGGTTCCTAGAATAACAGAAAAAAATTGTAACTAAAACATATGATAACCTCATTTTTAAAAAAAAGTATAAATTAAAGGGTATACACAAATACTAATAATCAAAATCTAAAAAGATTCAACTTTTGGTGAGATTAATTTTGTGCAGACACACAACTCTTAAACCAAAATAATATAGCAAGGTGAAGAACAATAATATAAAAGGGAACATTAAGTATAAAATGTTAAACAGACTTTCAGTTTTCCTTTGCCATAAAGCACAATATTGACACAGAGCTTAAAACAAAAATTTCTTTTATTTTGTCTGTTAAATCACAACAGCTACTTTCTGCTTTTATGTGTTCAAAATGTTTCCTTTGTCTGTAAAGTATCATATCATGAGGTCTATTTAATAAATAAAAATACTTACACTGTTTGGAATAATTTCCTTCATGGATTTAAAAAAAAATAAAACTAAGAACAAAAAAACTCAATCATATTGAACCAATAAAACTAAATATTACACTTCAAAACTAGTATACTTTGATATAATAAAATGTGGAAGGAAGGAGTTCATTGCAAGAGGCACTTAGTCACACACAAAAAAACATGTTAGAAGAGCAGGTATTAGAAAGGCACTTGGAACAGTCACAGTTAGAATAACCATGTTGAAGAGAAGTATTCTTGCAGGAGAATATTAATAAAGCATTGTTCAAACAGAAAGAAAGCTTAAAACATCTTACAGAAGTGACTAAAGAAAAAGTCATATTACACCTTCAAGTTTTAGTTGTTTTTCCAGCACATAAATATTTCAGTTTTGTAAAACCCTTTGAAGCTTATATAAAATAAGGGACATACTTATGTGAAATCCACTGTCACAGGGTTAATTACAAGCAGGTACTGAGCTTTACCACAACTAAAACAGTTTTCTCTTAGACTCTGAAAGGACATCCACAGGCTGATGAAAACCAGTTTATAGCTTTTAACCCCCCTAGTCCAGCAACTGGGTATGCATAGTTCTACTGATGTGTCTTCATAGACCACCCCAGCACATCTGCCTACAGCAAGTTGCCAAGATTGAATCTTAAAGAGTTCAAAGGAAAAACATCAACTTGTAGAATGAAAAAAATCCAACCAAATAAAAAACAGAAATGAAAAAATACCAACCATAAATATTTACATATTGATGACAATTCATCACGTCAGGTGTGGGGTGAGAGCTTCTAAGGTGAGCCTTCCAGGACATTAAACCAAATTGAAACACATTCCATGCATTTTTGAAAGACAGTACATAAACCTCAGGAATAACAAACATAAAATTCCAAGACCAATGGAAAAAGAAAATACCACTGGTACAAAGATGACATTGCAACTTGAAGAGTATACTCCAATATCCCTCAAGAGAAAGGTGAATCAAAGATGCTATTTCAGTACTTTCTTCCTCTAGAAGGAAATGGTATACCTGTCACTCATCAAAGTAGGCTGCTATATTTTAAAGGAAGGTAGAAAAATCCCTACCACAGAACATTTCAGAGCAAGAAACTTTTCAAATGTCATCAGCCAGCTTTTTTCCTAGAATCATCCTTTACTACAAAACACATAATACACATTTATATAACAACAGAAACAACCACTTGGCACACCTCCACAGAAGCAGCATTGCACCAAGCATATGGTCCAGGAACATGACCATGGCTTGCTTCTGAGCTGACCAAGGGACCACAGGTACAGACAGCTCTGTGTACTCCGAGATGCAACAAGAACACTGCGCTGAGATGATTCAAGCAGCATCAACACATTATCGACAAGACCAGGCAAGATTCTCCTGAGGATTTCTCCCTGCCTCCATTCAATAGTGTATAAGAGACTGAGATTCCCTAGTAAACAGCAACTTAATTAGTACTATCATTATCACTTAGAAAACAAGAATTACAAATTCCATAATGACTATTTTAGCTGAAACCTGATTTATAATATTACACAAACACTTTCTGAAGTAGAAAATCATTGCATGAAAAATAATTTTGTATCCTCAATGAGTTAATAAAATTTAATTCTCAATAGACTCACAACATGCTCTTGATGCAAATATCCATGGCAAATAAAGAATACAGAACCAAAATGTCTAAGGCTGCGCAAAGTATTAGACAGAGTAGAGAGCCATCTGGAGAATGCCATTCATGAGAAAATACACAGGAAAATTCCCTGTCCAAAAGCCTTCTTATAGTACTCCTAATTTTACTGAAGTTGAAAGCAACTCGATTAAATTGAGTTTCTGAAGAAAGCTGTTGGTGGAAGCAGTGCCTTAAGAGAAAAAGGAAAAAAATATTTTTAAAATCTGTGTTCATCCCTTCACCCTAATCCTAATTCAGCTTTTTAACATGTAGGCATATTTTAAAAAGCCCAAGGACAAAGAAAGTACATCTTTCCACTGTATACTGCTCAGTATTTCTTCCTACAGAGAAGTATGATCTTTAGTTAGCCCTCAAACTGCTCCTTTAATTACTCTGAGAAATCCTAATTTCAAGGTTTTGCCCTATTGTTTTGCAGACTACATTAAATGTCTTAAGATGATGAAAACTTGCCTGCATTTCTGTTGGATTATGTTGTAAGGAAAGCATCAGTCACTATTATCAGACATACAGTTTTCAAGAAGAAGCACTTCAAGCACAAAATATAATAGTATTTAATCAATGCACAGGGTCAGTTTCAGATTTTCACAAAGTCTGGTCAGCTTTGTGTGAAACACACACACAAAAAAATAAATATTTGAACTTCAGAATGATTTGTCAGCACCTGTCTGAAAGAATATCCCTCTCTGCTAACTTAATGCTGTGAGAGTATGCAAGAGCAAAGCATTCCTCAAAAAGCTATCCATAAAACCAGCAAAGACTTCATCCAGAGAAAAAGTAGATTTACCTTTTAAAGGAAGCTTTTTAACCTGCTTGACTAGTAGGCTACTAGAACTTTTTGTATTTGGAAATCACTATGAAAAAGCACAAATCACACAAAGCTATAAAAGGGTGAATGGGTTGCAATAACCTAACAATTATCCTGACGTACTGAAAGACTCTTGACACTAATGAGAACTGCTTGCAAGCTCATACCCTTTAAACAGCCCTGTCTCTGTGCAGGAGCAATACATCAGAGCTCCTAGGTTCTTATTCTTCCCCAAAACCAGTGAGAAAGTGAGTAGCAAGAATATGAAAGCAAGCCTAAGAAGACACTGCACACATCTTAAAATACAGGAGCTCCTAGAGAATTGACAGTTGGTATGTACCAAAAAAGGGAAGTTAACTCAGAAACGTGTCAGACTCTGCGAAAACATGAAATCACCAGAAACCCTTATATGGCTTCTTAAGCACTACATTTGTATCATTAACTAAAGTAAGACTAACTATATGTAGATGCCCAAGGAGAAAAATAACACTTGTTTGATCTACAAGTGCATTTAAGAAAGAGTGGTCAGAGTAATTTGGTTGTCTGTACTTCTCAGAGAGCACAGATTTCAAGCCTTAAAACTCAGTACCAATTATTCATGTAGGTGAGGTTTTATTATGTTGTAGACCTTGAAGTCTCACTGACTTTCAGCACAACTTTTGTTTCTCACAACACAGAAAATTAACAACTTGCTACTCAGTGCAGAGCTGTTGGGAAATGTTCCATTAACTGTAGAATCCCCTGGTCTAGCTCACCCTGGGATTCTAAATTAGGGGTCCTAACCTGAGATGTCTCCTGGCACTTGTGACCTACATCAGCAGGACAAGCAAAGTCTCCTGATGTAAAGTTGGCTGCTAGTTAAACAAGATCCCATGAAATCCCTAAAAGCAAGCGAGAACCAAACAAGGCAGACAAAATAATACGTAAGAGGAGTAGGACAACCAAACCAATTTATAGATACTCTGCAGCTGAGAGACTGAAATTTTTCCCCCAATTAAATGCTAGTAGTTACGGAAGGTTTGAGGTAAGGATTTCTAACATGCCTCTGACATTTTTGTCCCAGCTTCTGCAACCAGCACTTTCCCCAGTAATTCTTTTCTCAGGCTGAACTCTGGGAAGATAATTATGTTAAACCACTTTCTTTCCAATGTCTTCATCCAGTAAAGCTAAAGAAGACTCTGTTCCATGTCAGCCTTACAACCCAAGAGCAACTGATGGCCACCTTTACAGAAGGCCCAAGTGTAAGCTCAGAACTGAACACAATAATTAGGTACAAAACCATATTAAACTGCTGATACAGAGTTTAAACATTTTGGCCAAACTTGTGTAGCTATTACTTGTCATCTTCTAGTTTAAACATTAAGCCAATGTGTCAAAAATTGAAGACAAGTCTATACACAGACCTCTTGTATACTGAAAAGTTTCTATCTTGCAACGCGGTGTGAATGTTTAGGAGTAACTGATGAAATTAATAACTAGAATTCTAGCATCATGTAAAAGAGTACATTTTAAAATCAGAGAAGTTACATGAATGGTTCATGGGAGCACAGAGCATTTCTGTTTTGCTGTAAATCCATTTGTTTACTGCAATTGCTACATACAGATAATAGCTCTCCTTCTATAGAAGTACAGTCTTCAAGCCTGAAAGTGCATAATATACAACCATTATGCTGAAAGAAAGACCTTGCAAGGTCAGCTATAGAGAAAAAGCAAACCCACCAGCTACATGCAGAGGCATCAAGCTGCAGTATGTGTGCTTCTGTGATGGTTTGGGAGTTACTTACCCCCCTGCTCTTATGAAATCACCCAGACTAGACTCAGCTGGCTGGAAATTAAGGAATGAAGCTTTACATTTACAGTTTAGCACAATATACAGCAGATATTTACCATATACGCAGCTATATACAGAAGTATGCAAGTTGAAAGTAATACAGAAACACAACAGCTCTCCCAGAAACCAGAGTCTCCAGGAGGGGCTCCCAACCACCTTTCCACCTTCTTTCCACCCCTCTACCTTATCACAGACTTTGCCTTACATGCAAGGAGAGATTGAAGGATCGGCAAGAGGGGTTAGAAAGCAGAAGGATTAGTTACACAGAAGCAGCCTAAGGAGAAAAAAGCACAGGCTCCCAAAGACCCACACCAACTGTCTTATCTATGTTTATGTTCTTGTTTTTATACATCTCAGCAAGCCTATGAGTGAAGCAGAGATCACCATTGTTTCCTTTGACAGCCTATAATCTCATTTTTCTCAAGGAAATATTCCAGTTAGCCTTAAACTAGCACTACTTGTTAATCATCTCCTTTGCTGAAGTTTGTGATTACATCACACCCTCACCTGAATCCCACCTCTGGGAGGGAGTTCAACACAGCACCTACTTTAAGACTGGGTATGAAAACTATACTTTATGTCATCCCCATGTTCAGTTTCTCATTGCCCCACTCTATGTACTCAGACTTTGTTGACATTCTTACATTCTTTTTTCACCCTGCAATTATCTGTGCAGATATGAACTTACAAGTAAAACTGCAAGACCTCTCCCATCCCCAGAATTACAATCCTGCTAAATACCAACTTCTATCCTTCCCCAGGAGAATCTAATCCACTTATATCACTTATCTTCACTGTTTATTCCAAAAATACCTAATTTTTACACATTTAGCTGTGAGCCTAGAAAACAAATAGTCCTTTCACAAAAGTCCGAAAATACTCCAGAAATACTAAGTAAATAAATATTTTTAAATAATAAAATTGAAAGGCAGGCAGATTAAAGAAGTTTAAATTCACACAAAAAATGCATGTTTAAATACTGTGGGTAAGCAAAAATTAAAATTGTTTGCATTATGAAACAAGTGTAAAATATCTGCATTAATTACATACCCCAGCAGCCTGATTCTAAATTATAGCAACTTGATAGACACATTAAAATTGTTTGGTTTCTTTTTGTCATGTCTGTAAATATAAGTCAGGTTTGAAGCCATAATACGTAAATACACACACACAATGAAATATGTAGCTGTATATGACATGACCCAAATTATGCTGTTTGGATGAGGACAGTAAGGATATCTGGTGGGCAAGACACATGAACTGTTGTTTGAATAAGCCTCCCACATTACAATCTTGGTTCTGACATTTATAAACATATTTTATTTCTTGCCAGGAATGTGTACATATCAGTAAGAAACAGATTTGGAAGTTTTCTGGGTTGGGTTTTTTTTTTTTGTAAATAAAAAATTAACAATCTCTTCCATGAGATGAGTAGTTCTCCAATATGTAACATTTGGACAACTTAATGGATTCGTAGATAGTATTTTGATGACCTGATTAAGTGCCAGAGCTCGCATACACACGCACACGCAAAACGAAGATAAGGTGGATTCTTTTGTCAAAGATCTATTTGAGATTAATGGCAAGCTGGCACACTGAATGGCTTCCACTGCACTGAGGCAATTACTGTAGTAGGTAAAGCAAGTGATAAAGATTTATTTAGTACAAGGCTGATATTCATTAATCTCTTTAAACCCCATGTTAAGGTTGTTTAAAGTACTGCAGCTCTTCTCTGGAAAGGTCTGTTGAATCTATGACAGAAAAGGCAGACCTGCATAAATGCAGTGCAGGTCTCCATGGACTATGACATTTCTATACCTCCACAGGGAGGCAAGTATTTTAGATTAGTTTGGTTAGCACTGCAGATGCAGCATGCTGATTTACTAAACACTGGTGCAAGTTCCAAAAATAATTACCTTATCAAAGATCAACTTTCCTTACTCTCTTTTATTAGTCTGCTAAATATGGCACTGTGGCAAGGAAAAAATCCCTTTCACTAGCATTCAAACATCAAAACTGAGTCCTTTTTTAAAACAGCTCATTCTCAGTACTAGCTTCTTTTGAAAGATGCTCATTTACACGGCTTACCCAACAAATGATATTCAGCTGTATAACTCCTTCCATGATACTACAAAAAAAAGGAATTAGTGAGCATTTCTGAAAATTACTTTATTTATCCAATATCATCACAGCAAACATAACAACAGAGAAATATAGACATGTGGCACACAAGCTTTTCATGAACTTGGTTTGAGGCACCACACAAGAAACTTGTTGAATGGAGAAGAGGCTAAAATATCACACTTCTATGGTAGAATTTTTGTTACAGATATTCCTTGGCGGGGGGTGAGGGTGGGGCTTTTTTCCAAGTGGAAAACAAAAAAAAACACAAACCCAAAACTGATTTGGCATACAGAAAATACTCTCATTTAAATGAATTAAATTAATTCCTTCAATGTTAAAGCAAGAGTTGTTGCTCCATACATCAGTAAGAAAGAATATTATTTCAAGAACCACAGTGAAAGATCCCAGTAACTACGGGCATGCATATAAATAATCAGAAAGCCATCCGCTGCCCCTCCTTATTTTTTATCTTCAGAAAGCATATTAAAATGATTTATTTCTAGCCTGCTCCTCATAGCAAATGCAAGTCAACCTCTCCTTACCTTGCCAGTGACAGGGATATCAACAGAACCCCAGGTACCAACTCCCCAGTGAACTGTGCCTGGGGCAAAATCAGCTGCAGTAATTCCAGCAACTGGAAATAAAAAGGAATGTTAACAGTAGAAGCTAATCCAGCACACATTGAAGTCACATCAACAACTTACACTATGTAGCAGATAAAAATAAAATCACCAATTCTAAATGCAAAAATATATTCCATAAGACCATACAAAAGCAGTGAAACACATTGTAATCAAGTTCAATTAGAAGATGAGTTCAAGTCTATACTAAAATGACTAGAATTATGCAGAAACTGATGTATGAAAAACAAGTTTGCACATGTCAGGGGCTTCATCTCATTTTAACAGGAACACATTAACCATTTCTTTGTTTGCTTTGGGTTTGTTTTTCAAAAAAGATTTCACACTGTGGCATTACTTCACCCAAGTTAGCAAAAAAATCATGGGGTTGGCTCAGTGTTTCTTTAACATTCTGTCACCCATACTATTCCTTATCTCTTCTCTGCTCTCCCTCTCTCTATGTGGCCTCTACAGTTTTGTATCTTCATTGAAATGCCTTCCAGAAATGCCTTTGTGCTGACAGAGTTGCCTTTTCCAAAAGAGCAAAACTCTCCAGAGACTGGAGTTTCCAGATCTGAATGCTTAATTTCATATTCCAGCCCAGCAAGGGCAAGGATTAAAAAATACTAGATCAGGTGATCAAACTACAACAGCTAGTTATATTGAAACGCTCTCATTTTCCATTGCTGTTTCAATATTAACATCTATCAAAATATTTTTAAGAGCTATATTAACATTTCATAAGATTAATATCCAGCCTTTCAGCAACCCTATCCACTACCCACACAACTCTGGGCCAGTTATTAAATGAAACTGAAAACAAACTTTTTTTTATGGCAGTAAATGTTTTCTGAAAGAAAAAAAGAAACAACAAAACCCTACAAATCAACAACTTAGAGCACTCCAAAACCAAACACAAGCAAGCAACACAGAAATGCCAACACTCTCTCCCATCTCCCCCCCCCCCCCCAACACACACACTTTGCTGGTCAAAAAGCAAATATTTAGTAAGTACCAATTTCTTTTACCTCAGCTACTTGCTTTGCTGTCCTTGGCTATAAGGTAGACAAGTTACCTTTTCCAATAAGCAATATTTAAATAAACAAACTCAAAACATCTTAGTGCCACACACGTGACATTAGTGTCACCACTAGATTTAAATGGCGACTTCAGTTTGCATTCAGCTGAGAGAATTTCTAATAACTTTTTTTTTCTGAGTCTTCTATGTTAATATTAACATTTGAAAGGGCCCTTAGTTTCCAGGCCAAACCCTAGACTGAACAAGAGTTATATATAAAAAATTATTCAAGTCTCTAATGAGTAAAATACTTCCTCTTACTTCAGGTTATTTCTTAAATGTAAAAAGTATAGAGTAATTCAGTTGAAGGAAAATGATGTCTTTCATTTCATCTATCTTCTGTTTCAAACTCTATCTCCAATAAAAAGACCACTATAAAAATAATTCCACAAATTAACTTTATTCTATGTAATTGTTACCAAATCAAGAAATACCCCTTCTTCTCAAGGAAACAGGCAATCAAGGCAGTCAAAATTTTCAGTCACGATTGCTTTCTAACAAAGAAAATAAAAGCAAATCCTTACTGATCTGCATAACACAGGGCTCTTTCTGGCCTTCTCAGCACAAATCACCCTGTCACAAGACAGGATCCCTTTCTTACTTAAAATGCCTCTAATATCATGATCAAGAGTAAGTAAACAAAATACCAAGGCCAAATAAAAACCAAGAAGTATTTTTGCAAGAAGAAAAATCTCTTCTTGCATTTTCTAAAAAAAATTAGCTCAACAACAACAAAATACCAAACCCTTGAATTCTGTCCTTTAGTGATGCTTTCATCATCTGGAATGAACAGATAGATGTGCCAACACAATCATTTCTTATCCTTATACCTTCTCCTCACACGTATTCACACCAGCATCAGATCTCTGCTCTAATGAGTTTGTTCAGGACAGCCTGGTTTCCTCAGAAAGATCTTGGATGGGATCTCCATACAATGCATGCAGTCTGTGTGGTTTAGCTCTTCTCATGGTTGTAAGGTAAAGGAATGAGACTGGAATGGTGGAAAGCAGAAGCAGACACTGAACTGTCTGACCAATTCATCTCACTCAGCTAAGTAAAGTAGGTAGTGCACTCCTGTCTCCCAAGCATAGGGCATTTCAATGGAGCACAAGAAGGCTAAAGAGGGCTGCATTACAGATCCTGAGTGAAGAGGCCTGTTTAAGAAGGAGAAAGACTTTGTAACTATGCTTTCTGTATATGGATGCAGAGCCTAGTGCTAAAGGAGGACATTGCCTCTTGTCCTGTCACTGGGCAGAAGCAAAGAGTCTTGTACCCTTTCTTCATGGTACTTTGATAAAATCCTCTGAGCTTTCTCTTCTCCAGGCTGGACAGTCCCAGCTCTCTCAGACTTTCCTCAGAGGAGAGATGCCGCAGTCTCCTAACCATCTTTGTGACCCTTTGCTGGACTCCCTCCAGCAGTTCCACCTCTCTCTTTCCTGCAGAAGAGGAGGAGATGCTAGATAAGTTGTTATGACAAATTAAACATGGTCATGTTACTCATAAAAGGTGAAATCACCTGTGAATTTATTCATATTCATCAAGAGTGCTTGCCAAATCACAGCACCAGATGATCACATTTTCTGTGTGAACCAAATCATTTACAGAAAAGCTATTTTAAACAGTGCTTATAAGAATTTCCAATATTTTCATCTCCCAATACCTCTCAAGTCAGGCTCCCTCAGTGCCCCTAGTCAAATGATATCAGCCTCAGAATGAGAGAAAGATTTTAACAAATACATTTTAGAAATCTCAAAGTGATTAAAGTAGTTTTTCTATGCATAGTAATGAGGTGGTTTTCAGGTTTGCTCTTAAAGGGCTCAAAGCAAGTTTTAAGATGTGCTCTCAGAGCTAAAAGTGACGTGCCTACCAGAAAGCTGATAGTGGCTCCTTCACCTAATGTTTTTAACTTAATGTTTTTTAAAGCAACTGACTTTAAACTGATCATTACCAGAAAAAGCAACCCTAACTATCAAGCCAAGATCCTTTATTTGGAAATTTCACTTGAGAAAAGAGGAAAAAACATTTACTAGTAGGGAGATTTTAAAAGATGGAATAAAAATAACACTAATCATTTAAAGGCAGAGAATAATCTCAGATGGCCACAGGAGCGTCATCACTTGCTAAAGGGGCCAAAAATATTTTATAACCATTTTTCATGTGTCGGTGTAATTAGCACTATTTCTCTGCTACACATGTATAAACTATCTATGTCAGAGAGAGGTATCACTGTACAACTGTATGCAAAACGTAATCAGTCACAAGATTCAAAGGAACTGCAAAAATTCCTGTTACTAGAATTAGTTATACTCTCTTCAGAGCATTTTTTCAATCGTTTATTTAAAAGGAATTTCTCATAAAAAGCTACAACATTAAAATAAGAAAAATCTAAAAGATCCTAAAAAAACAGGACAACCACAGGCTTTTAGGTCTAGCTGTCAAGGTCAACTGATATCATTAGACTTACATGAATGAGTTACAGTAGGGAAATCATGTTAGGAAATATGGGTCAAGTCGTCATGCAGTAATAAAGCTGTTACTTCCACACTCAGTTTTAAAAATATTCTTCAAAACACATCATAGTTTAGTACTTCTGATGGTAGACTTATAACTGAACAATTACGTATGCCAATGTTTATAAAGGGGTACTTATAGATTTGTTCAAATGTTTAAAAATAAACAATCAAAATAAACAAACAAAAAACCCAGCCAGCAATCCCCACCCTGCAAGCACCATCAACAGGCAAATCCAAAAAAGATCTCAATTTACATCTCGAATCACACTCATTTAAACATGTACAGGCAGCAAAAAAGATTTTTTAAAAGAGAAAGCATCTTATGCTTATGCACACTGCAATAGCTAGGATAGAGATTCTTAAATGCCTGTGTGGGTACAGGTATAGATAGATGTCCACTGATAGGACCATTACAGTGAAAATCTAAGGATCAAACTGACTAAAAGAATAAACTCCATGTAAATATGAATTACAGTGCCAAATTCAGACAAGGTGGTGAAGTGACATAATCAAGTAGATACAGCACTAAATCTAGGGCACTCAGTTACTACCATCTCAAGCTCAGTATAAAAATTAGGTTGCAACATTCTCAAATGTATATGCTCATTTACAGTTTAGGGAGGCATTTTCAAAGCTCTCTGTGTTGGCTTAACTACTTCCCCTGAACTCAGGAGGACCTTAACAATTGATTTTTAAGGAAGCAGAGTTAGGCTGAGCACTTTTGAAATCCCACCGTAGATGATTTACATGGAGAGAATCTGAGTTTGTATGACATCCTTAGGATTAGAAGCACCTCTAAGGGCTTATAAAAAATATTAGAGAGTGCTCAGAATACACTCAGTAACAGCTTGCAGAAATCCTTGGACATTCAAACCTGGTTAGCTAAGAGGAGAATATGTGCAGATAAACTAGCCCCTGTTTTAATAACTGCTGCTTATATGAACAAACAATTAGTTAATCGAAAGACAGTTACAGAGGGACAGCCAAGACCTCCCCACAGATCTTCATTCTCTCCTGTCTATTCCCAGCTCAAACACTAGTCCCTCTTGAAAATTCATGCCTTGGCTGAAGGCTCTTTCTTACCCTGTCACTCCTGCATGGGATGGACAGAGCAGCACTACCGGCAGAAGCAGCAGAACAGTAGATCAGGGGACAGTCAAACAACCGGAGGGTAGGAAAAAAAAAAAACGCTAGTGCACTGTGTTGTCTAGCCAAAATGTGGGTTTAACAGGGATACAGCCACATGTGAAAGATTTAGACACATACTGAATGCTTCTAAGTACTCAAAAAATTAGGTATCAGAAATGCTGATGTTTCAGTCAATGACAGCAATTAGCTAATTGGTATACTTTGTTTTGTATGATTTTATTTTTGTGCTTTTAAAGACACATTAAATGCAGTGTCTTTTCCAAGCTCAGTATGCAAGCATATGCACAATTGTTCTATATGTTGCTCAAATTTAAGCCTTGAAAGAATACTTGGATCTCTTGTTCATAAGCTAAATACAGTGAAAGTTATTTAAATAAGTAATGCTTTTTTTTTTTAATGGCACAGCAAAGTAATCTAAGTGGGTCATGTTAATTCCCAGGCATGAGAAATTTATTGTCACTTAGGTGCCCACTGGGAATAATTTATGCATCCTCGATTAAGAAAATATTTTTAATTTGAATTTGCATATTTTACTCATTAGTATTAACCTTGACACAGTCCTTCTTGGAGGTGCCATGCCCTCAGGTGGAAGTTTACAAAATGTCCACTTACCAGGAAGAAATAATGAAACAAAGACATGTTCATGCTTTCAAACAAGAAAAATAATGTGTGTGAGGGGTGTGACAGTACACACCCTTGCCTTACAACTGCCTTCAACTTTGTCTAGTACAATAAAAATGTTACTTTTCATTCTTCTTTCTTTAAAGGTGCTTGGAATCAAGCTAATCCAAGGATAGTATAGTAAATTCCAGCCAAAATGAAATTGTCAGCTAAAAAGCTGAAGAAATAGATGGTTTCAAATAGCCAATAAAACAGAAAACAGGGATGTCAGGACTTTAAATGCCTCTTAACAGTAAGCTAACACTTTCTGTGCAGCCCATTCAAAGGCCAGGAGTATAGCACCATGAATATACCAAAGGTGATAACACTGCTGTTTTCTCGGAGTTAAAGACATCCAGCTCCAAATATGCAAGGACAGCATTCCTGAGTAACCCCACATATTGTCAAACACACAGAACTTTCTCCAAGCAAACTAATCCTCATTTTAACTAACACAAGAAGAATAAAAAATGAGAAGAAAACCAACAATGACAACAAAAAACTGCCATGCAACCTGAAAGGAAATTCCAGGACAACTCAAAGGCTTCTTAAGTTTACATTTGAAACTTCTAACTGTTTTACTATGAACTTCCTAAAGAAAGAGCCTGATATGTTTTCTTAGTTCTAAATCAACTGTATTATAATTTTACAGGCTTTGTAGGACAATAGTACTAGACAGAACTAGGCATTTAAACGTCCCATCAGTTTAATAGATTCTTTCATAGGAAGAACTGCAGATTTCATCAACAGAGCTGAAACGTCATGTGGTTTTTCACGTATGATAGAACTCAACTGGCCTACCAGAATGTGTTGGCATTGTGTCAATTACAAGGTGAATGCTAGTACACTTCAATTTACAGACATAAAAGCGGACTCCAACAACCACTAGAAGCCCACCCTAGCTGCTGCAGCTCTGTGAAAAGATAAGCTTGTCCCACATCAAGTGAGATTACAGGAACTGGGGCTGACTCTCAGCACATTAGCTACAAATTCTTGAACACCTATGCAATACATTTGGGAAAGAAAACTGAACAACATTTTGTAGAGGTGTCTAGGAATTACCTAAAGAGTGCATGCTGGCCCAGCTAAGGGATTTTCATAATCATAGGGTGACTCAGAAATACCCACTCTCCCAGTCATAACTTATGTGAACTGCAGCTAGCCACAAGCTTTCTCATAACTTCCTTGTAGGTCACATCTCCCTTTCTGAATTAAATCCATACCAGAGCTCATGAACACCACAGTATTCCCACAGTACTGGGTCAGCTGCCAAAATCCCAAAAGGCCCAGTGTGGCATAGAGGAAAAGACCTAACTACGCGCCTGTCTAGCCAGTTTGGCTGGATATATTAAGACCAGAGTGGCAAAGCCAGGGGGCTTCATTAGAGGCAAACAGCTGCTTCTTTCACAGGACACCTTTCAACTAAAATGCTTCCACTCCCTTGGGAATACCTCTTTGTGTTGCATGTTCTCTGTTGCCATTTAGGAATTAAAAAGCTCTGCAGAATAAACCAGCTGTTTAGAACAGTGGAATTACAGAGCAAGGTATTCTCCACTTCTTGTTTACAGAGGCAGAGACAGTAAACATACCACATTTCTATGTTTATGTCTGTGTTTCATACATACCTTGCAGCAGTTCAAAGTCTGCTTTACTTTTCCCTGTAATACCTACCTGCCCAGGATTTCTTATTGCATTTGTAATAAATGTTTACAATAGAAGGATGAAATAGATATTAGAAGCCATACCAAACCATTTACAAAAGAACAAAGAAGCTATGTCAACACAAGAAAATAGCTCACATGGGATCACCATGCATTTCCCTGCAATGCAATGGGGTATGCTGCTGGCATATCACTGATGCACATCTGAGCTGGCAGGGAGCAAAAAAAAAAGTGACTAAAAGAAGGTGTGATAATCAAATGCTATCCTTAAAATGGATACCCTTAAATACACACCTGCCGGACATGAAGCCATCCTTAAGATTGTAGTGTAAGGTTTAAAACAAGCATTTTCTCAATTAAAATTTGAAAACTACACAACTGCTGCACTAGGTTAGAGATTTCTTTCCTCCTCCTCATGTACCTCATACAGCATATGCCATGTGCCACAAAAATCTGATATTCCATAGGAGAACAATTTCATAAAGCCTGTAAGATCACCAGAAACATCACCAATAGAAAAATTTCTTTCAATTGAAAGATCTTTTACAAACTATTTAATCCAAACAACAAAAATCCAGGAAGCATGCCTGATTTTTCACATACATAGAGACAGAACAGAGACGTTTTGCTGAATCATTGTGCTTGATTCTTAGGAGTGCCCTTTTAAAGAGGCACTCTTCCTTAGTACATGTGGCTTAACCTTATTTCTGAAAGTTCCACATTTCTCCTTAGAGTATTAAACAACTTAATTAGAATAAAAATAATGTGTGACATTTTCCATCTGGTTGAAAGAGCAAAGGATTTAGAGGCATTTTGTTTTGATAATTACCCGTGCCTACTATTTTCAAAGGATGATTTGTTGGGAAATACATTAAATAAAGCAGTATGACAATTAAGATGGTACTTTGACAAATAAAAAGAGAAATCCATTTTTTTGCCTAAACAGAAAAAAAAGGAAAAAAAAAACTTATGTAAAACAAGTGAAGGCAGGCAGGAAGGGAACAACAACAAAACAAGAGGTGGGGGAGAGGGAAGAAATGATAAGATAGATGTTACTATTTGTTTTAGAAAAGCATTTGTTCTTTTGCAGCATTGCATTTGCTTACCAAGAAAGTAGAGGCCAAAAGGTTTGTAAGTGAAAAAAATTACTCAGTCTAAATAAAAATAAAGAACCTTGCCATCAACAGTTCTTTTCCAAAAGTGTAAATGTTTGTGACAAGAACAGTGAAGCAAAAGTCTTTAGGTACAGATCCTCATCTTCCAATGGGTGCATAATGGTTTAATGCAAGCAATACCTGCTCTGCAATACAGAAGTGAGGGAAAAGTAAAACACACAAACTCAGAGTTTAGAAAAAGAGGTAAGAGATAAGAGTTTTACTGAAAAAATAAGATAACATAAATGAACATAAAGAGCCAATGCCCAAAAAATTCCAGAATCCAAAAGCAGCAATAGAAACAGGAAGCCTCTCATATTGCAATCTGAACTTCAAGCCCCATCATACTTTGCTCCAGTTAGCACTTTCATTTTTGTAGCTGACATGAGGCAGAATGGTATGTATAGCAGCAGACTAAAATCCCATGAGAACGCTCTCAGTTGTCAGTCTACTGACATGGTAGCCTTCAATAGTTCCATCAGAAGACTAAGGAGCATAGAAATCCACTGGGAAGCAGATCAGTGCCTTGAACTAACAGAAAATAAAAGGCCTTGAATTTGTACTATGCTCCACTTGACTTTTTCTGCCTTCTTCAAGAAAAAATGTTACATACTGTATGTTTTAGGAGACAGGTCACCTATCTTCTTGGGCCAGCTGATCTCTGGGAACTCTTTCCCAAATAATGTTAACCTCTTTTCTAAGACTCTGTCCCACAAAGTCATCAGAAAAAAAGCACTGGAAATGAATCATTAAAGTTCTGGTTTCTAATTCAGTTCATCTGAAGACATGGCAGCCTCAAGAAGAAGCAGGAAAGGAAAAAAAAAAACATTAAGAAATAACACTATGAGACACCAGATTTCTGCTATCTAACCCCTGTTGCTCTACTGAGGAGATGCTCATTAGCAATGATATACCAGCTGTTGCAAGGCCAGAGTCCATCAGCTGCTGAACTTCCCCCAGGAGATGCTGCACAGCAGACAAAGCACCACTACCTTCCATCAGGGCTCCCCAGCTCAGTGTCTCAGTAACTGGTCAATAGGACCCACTTCCAGGGGCAGAGAGAAGCGAAACCACATGTCCTTGCACTCAGCCAGCCTACAAGCAAGACTTACTAAGGCAAAGGGAGTTACTCCATCTTATGATAGCTGACAGTTCATTCACCTTAGCAACACTAATTGAAAAGATTGTAAATTTGTTTATAAGCCTCTTTGAAACCACTGATGACTACTGTAAATCCCACAGCAAATTTTAAACCATGAGCAACTAGAAAAATTCACATCGGCCACAGTACAAAAAAGTTGCATTTTCAATATTTTAATCTAATTCTCATTCAGACTCAGGTGACAAACTGAAAGCAGACTCTATTTCTTGTAATTAATGATTCATAAAGTCTGATTGCCCACACAACTGAAATTAATCTTTTCTTGTACCTCACATGCTGAGAGGACAGAAAAAGAAATCTTTCATTAACTTCAGTACTGGTTTCAGCTAAGGACACAAAACTGTTATAATCTTACAGAAGTTACATAGTTCCAGTCTGATTCCTTAAGAATATAAATATTTTAAATTACCAACTTTCCTTTGAATGCATCTGTTGATTTTCTAAAAACAAAATCCGAATTACTCAATTTCAAGTAAATAATTTCACTGAATTTTAATTTAACAAAATATTTGTTGTTTTCTTGTTGCTGCTGTCCTCTGTGTAGAGAACACATCTTTTATAAATTGGTTTACTACAAGTCTACAACCACTTTCACAAGAAATAAGCAGAATGATAGCAGAAGCACACCAGCCCTTCCCCTTGCCTAGCAAAGTGGGTCTGAATCTCCCAGCAATGTGAGTCCAGTCCTGGGTCAGCAGTTCACCCAGTTTAGAGTGTCGAAATTGCAACAAAGCTTTTATGAGAAAGAAAACATTTTTTTTGTTTAAGGAGTAAGTACTTTGGCCTCGACACTGCCAGCCATCTAGGTGCTAAAACAGAGTCTGGACTAGATCTTTGATACATGTTACACCATTTGGGGGATTTGGAATTAAGTTCCAGCATTGCATATAGTGTAATATTAAATCACACACAATGCACTATGAGCAATCCTCTGCTGGCCCAATCTACTAAAATGATTTATGCCCAGAAAGTTTAACTGTACAGCAGGGAGACTGCTGCACATTTGCACCTTCACAAAGAACCCTTGTCAAGCAAGTCACTGTATAAATGCCATTTGGGCAGGCTTTGGACTGGTGTGAGATTTAGTTCTGAAATAAACCCACCATCTTTCGCTATGAAAGGACAACAAACATATTATATAGAAAGTATTCAGTTTCTTATGCACAAACATATAAATACATTTTATGGCAGTCACATAACAAAAAAACTCCGACAGCATTAAATAAAAGACCTGCCATAACACAACCTGTTGTTACTCCTCAGAGTGATTAAAATATGACTTCACCATGTTGAAGTGTCTCTCCTCCCCCTCACACCATCAAACCCTTTCTTCTTCTGCATTTGTTATACATTCTCATTTATATTATCTGTCTAGCTGTCCGTCCTTAGATTGTAATCTGCTTAGAACAGGCACTTTTCCATCTTGACCATTCAATGAGCACTGCAGTTGGTGCTACCATGGACAAATATTAAATGAACCTCTCTGAAAAGAGACAACTGTAAGGGGGAATTCTATTGTGTAAAAACAAACGTTCCCACGGAAGAGAGCTGAAGTACTTGACTGAACTAGTTTTTACTCAAAAGACTATTTAAAATATTGAAACACTCCTCTGTACATTGTTCACTTGCACAGATACATACACAGTGCGGTTTTAGAGGACTCATCCTGGCAGCCTTTCAGAAGCACAAGACTTGATATTTTAACAGGAAATATAACTTGTGTAACTGTTTTGGGAAGTTTAACCAATGCCTTTAAAAAGAAGTCAACACTAGATTTGGGTTGTGACTCCTCCTTAAAACTCTAGTTATAGAGTAAGGGAAAGATTTTTAAGCAAAACCGTATTTCATCTTGCAAAGGGAACAGTGCATGAATGAAAACCAGAGGGTAGAGGCTGACAGTATCTCTAGAGCACCCACTTTCTGCCCTGCTGTAAATTTAAGTAACCTTGCAGCAGTAACTTTGAAATTACAACCTGTCAGAAAAGACTTTCTGTATTATTTATGTCAGAGCATGCAAGTTTAGCTTTTTGAGGGAATCTCTGTCTAGTTTAATAAAAATTGTCAGAAAATTACTTCTGCGAAGCTTCATTAAAGCAGCAAGACAATTCTACAATTAAAAAACTCATTTAAAACCAAAACAACACAACTAAAATCCCACAAAACAAAAAAACAACCAATCAAAAAAAAAAAAAGGTAACAAAACGCCATGAGTTGTGTTCATGTATAGCTGTGAAAAGTATATGCATAATTTGCTGCAAAGCTCCACTCAAACCCCCCTCCAATCCAGTACCCTTTTGCCCTCAGCATCCACCTTCTCCCCTGTTGAAATCAAGAATGCAGAGTGGATATTGAAATTAACTAGTACAGTAAGTGAACTGCAGAATTAGTGCCAGTCTAGCAAATTAAACAAGGGAATAACCTAAATTTTTTTTCCATTTTTCCTTTTTTTTTTTATTTCCAACAAATTAGAGGGCTCCAGTAGGTTTTATCAAATACTGAGCTCCCCACTCTCTTTCTCAAACTGTATAAATGCCTTGAACTCCCAAAAGAACATCACCATTCCTTAGCCCCATGTAGCTCTCTTTCATTTACCCACTTCCACAGCACCATTTTCAAAGACTTTTTTAGCCAAAGGGAACAAAAGTGGAAATCCTGAAAGGAGATCTGCAGATTTTTCCAGAATTTTTACTCTGCCCCCTCCACCAACTGTCCACAAGACCTCAACTCCCCTGCTAGGATATCCTTTATGGATGACTCCTGAGGCACTTAAAGATTAAAACAAAGGATTAGCCTCACCAGTATTCCACTGCAATGGCAGCCACAATAGTTTAGCTGCGCTCTCTGAACACAAAAGAGAAACTTAGCTTCACTTTTGAAGCTTTAAGCTTTAGCCAAATTCCAGAAAACAGGTAAACAATATGTCAATATATCACATAATTAATTTTGTGAACTGTACAAAGTCATACAGACATGCTATGTGATTTGATTAGATGCACGCACAAAACTTAGATATTAACTACCAGGTTGAAAGTGCTTTCTTCCAAAAGTGGTACTAAACTAAACAAAATTTACAAACAGCTTCATGGGCCAAGACTAAACATTTAGAAAAATAAGGAATATGTCTCTTTAATACATAAGCCATTCAAAATTGGGCCCCAAGTGTTGTGTGAGGCTAACAACAATAGAGTGCCTGCAGGCTGCCTCAGAACTGCACAGGCACTGAATGCAAAAAGGAGCCACAGTGCTTCCACGGTGGCATCAGTTCCAATTCAAGCACAATAATAGGGCAGAGCACAGTATTCTTCACTTGCATCACAAAAGGAGAAGACCAGCAATCTCAGATTTCCTGTGCGTGCCCTCAAACGGATGCTAAAAACCTCCCAACAAAAAACTACAGCTCTATTTTACACAAGGTTCCCCACACAGAAATTGCAAACTTGTACTTTATATATGCAACTGATTCATTTATTTTGCAAATCTTCCTTCCCTATGATATAATTTTCTTTGCTTTCAAATAACCCATAATTTCCAACCACTCCCATGGCACAATTTAACCTAAATTAATCCATTCAGGTGTGCTTCTGTCATCATTTTGCAGAGTACTAAATTCTAACTATGTATTATGGAGTGAATTTTGTATATAGGGCAGTAATTTGTGATACAAATTAATTTTTTTTTGTCTAGTCAGAACTGAAAGCTTTACCCACAGCTACTTCTCTGCAAGTCTGGAGTAAGATCATATGCTGTGCCAGTAACTCTGCCTATAGTGGTATTTTTAGAAGATGCCATGACTGGTACCCGCTCTGTTTTGATGATCCAGCTGCACAGAGTATGCCACACTGGAGTACTCTGCCCATATAAAAGAGAAGATTTTGAAAGATGACAAATCTGATGATCCTTCATGCTGTGCCTCTAGAATGGCAATATTCTTCAGGATCGGCAAATAGGTAAGTCACAAAAATGCAGATCTCAACAAGACGCTAAGTAAAGACTAATAAAAGATGGAACTTCTTTTACCAAGTCTAAGCTACACTGGGCATTTTTTTAACCTGCAAGAAAGTTCAGAGATTATTTTAAAGAAGGAAACAAGAAGACCACTGGAAACAGGAGCCCTGGAAGACAACTGATGAGACGTGGCCTTGTAGCATTCATCCTTTCCAATCTGTTATTTTCCCAGATCCTTCATGCCTTTGCAACTTTTGATTGACACCCCCTTGGTGAAGACAGAGTTAATTCCTAAGCAGATTTCTGAAGTCTTAGGACTTTTGAGACAGCTAGGATAGTCCTTTTGACTTCTCCAGAGACAGTTTGTTCTTTTAGGTGCATCTCCAAGCCCATCATGCTCAAGGGAAGGAAGATCTTTACTGATTTTTTTTTTTTTGAGTGACAGAAGTTGCTAAGTACAGTATATATATGCCCTTTTCGGTTTTGTTTTTTTTTTTTTTTTAATTGCCGGGCTGTAAATCTAGAGTGAATGGTGAATGAAGCACTTAATGTATGGCTCTATAAATTAAAATTGAAACTTCTTTCAAGGCATGGAGAACACGGCAATGGATGTCAGTTTTGTGCCTGATGAGAGTTTATATCTGTTAGTAAATTTAAATGATGAGTTAAGTGTTTTTTAAATGATAGAGTGTGAGGGCATATCCTCTACATAATTGCTTTAAATGCTTTTTATAGCTTCAGGATTTATGCTGGTAATCACATAGCTACCTGACAGCCTGCAAGCTGTAATCCTGCCTTCATGATGGCTTTCACCTTGTTGAAGGGGGCATTAATTTGATCTCCCCTTAATTGGTAAAGATAAAGTCAGTAAAGAAACGCTTCTCTATTAACTCTGAAGTACTTTGAATGATGTGCTAACATCTATAAGCAATGGGTGAAACAACTTACTGATTTACAGCTTTTATTCACAAAATAGTTTTAGTAAGATGCTAAGCAATACTTGGGCTAGATTTCACAACATGCAATTTTCAGTTTTAATGGTAGTTTCTTGGAGGGAAGGAAAAGATGTCATTTCCTCATATGGAAGTATAGAACTGATTAAATGGTGGTAGATGACACAACTACCTTTTGGCTTTGTGCTCATTAAAATCCCTGCATAATAAGTAAACACATGAATTCTATTTGTATTGTATGGATGAAAATGATCCAGTTTAATCTTTGAAAGTGTTGTAGGGCCCCAGAAATTTCCAAGCCTGGCCTGACTCACCATCTCTGCAGGTCATCTTATTTCAAGGACCATGCCATCACTTGGCTTTCTATATAAAACTGGCTTTATTCTTGTATGGCCACCTGAGTGAACCTCATGCCCAGAAGTGCAGATAATTGCTCTTCACCTAGCCTGACTACAGGATATGGCAACTGGACTCCAGGGAGTGATGCTGAGAGAGGTGCGGAGCATCCTTCTGGCCTTGCTGGGCTTTTTCCTTAGCAGTGGGCAGCAATGCTGCTTTTTAGAGCTGAGTGACAATCTTGTTAGATGGTCTTACAGGAGCTCCTCCAGTTAATAGCTTTGAAATGCAGTTCACATAATAGGCATTATACACCATTTCCAACTTTGCTTTTTTTTTTTTTTTTCACTCCCTAATCCAAGAGAAAGGTGAAAGGCAGTACATTTTAAGAACTGGAGAAACCTTTTATTTCTTAGGATGGCTCTCACAGGACGTTTAAAATAACAAGATGGGTTCTTGCAGGTGACCTGGCAAACCGAGCTGGTTGGTGTCTCACCCTTCTGTTCGTAGCTAGTCCCCTCAGAGTAGGACTCCAGATCAGCATGTGTACCTATGCCTCTGGCAGCTCGTGTAGCAGCTTGGTGCATTCCTGAATCACCATGATCACTGAATCGTGGCTGAATCAGTGTGACATACAGCAGCACCACCTTTCACACTTCTGGAAGGTATCTAAATTTTCCAGAATTTTTTATGTTTATCTGAAACAAATATGCTTGTGACATCTCTCTCAGCTACTGTAAAAGGTTTGTTCTTTTAGTTATCAGATACATTACTTATATAGCATGCTTGCTACTGTAAATTTTCTTTTTTGTATCATTAATTGTGATGTGTTTAGTACTGCACAGAGCATGGTTCTCATATTACTTTTACACTGAGCCTTTATCCCATGCTTTATGGGCCAATGTGTATGTTTACAGTTACACATGAGAGTCTGTCACTAGTACGGTATTTTAAAAGGTGGGAGCAATGGACTGTCTACCCTCTAATCAACCCTGGTCAGTAATTTAAATATTTTCCATTAAGGTGAGCTGATTCTGCGCAAATTTGCTCTACTTTTCTTCCTCCCAAGTAGTCCTGCTGTTAGGTTTGGAAAGTCCTATACTGTAAAGTTGGCACCCTGGAAAAATAAAGACAAAAACCAGAAGAAGAAGTTCAAAAGAAATACAGACTAAGAATGAAGTTTTCAAGCTACGTTCCAAGGCAAGGACTTTTCATCTTTATGCCTTTGAATTGTGAATCAAGGCAGTAAAAGTTACTACTAGGTTAAAGTTTAAATGGCATAGAAAAGGTAGAAAAAAGATTAAACATATTCTGTCTGGACAGTGGAACAAAGACTTTGAATCCTTATCTATGCACCTGTCTATTGAGTATCTAAGTTCCAGGAGTCCCACAGAGGACATGCAATGAGCACTCTTATTGTTCGTATTAAGAACTGAAGTAATTGAAAGGAAAAGTAAGGTAAGGAGAATCAGAAATCAGATGTGACTGCCTGTATGGTTAAAAAATAATTTAAAGGGAAAGTGACTATCAAGCAGTTCATATTATGGAAATCTGACCATTGAAGATAGAATAAAAAAAATCTATTATTCTTTGAAAGAGTTTTTCCTCTCGAAGTAAGACTTAAATATCATTTGAAAACCAGTAATTTTCACAAAGTGCCTTACTGGCCACTTGTAAAGGAGTAATTCAATTGCATGCTTTTTTTGATTCTTTGAATTTGTCTGATGGATGGTTCTGAGCCCCAGGGAGTTTTTATTTTGTTTTTATTTTTTCCTGTAGAGCTGTCTGGTTTGCAGCAGTTTTTTTAAGTTTGAAAATTATACAGGTCTAACTAAGCATGTTAAAATGACATGCTCTGTTTATTTTGGCTTTCTGCTCAATATAGACATTTCATTCAAAACTCATGTGACACCTCTGTGCTACTAAGAGAGTAATAACAATTTAAATGTTTTGTTTTCTGAGTTGGTAAATTGTGACATCTCCCCAGATCTGGGGTTTGAGGGTTATTTACCTGTCCTTTCAGGTAACTCCACAGTGTATTACAAAGAAAATGGGTTACCATCTTATACATGTTAAATATATTTTAACTTAGATAAATAGACTGAACTTAGGTTTGTTTTCATTTGTAGTTCATGCAGAACTTCTAAATTCTAGATCAGCACTATAACTTTCATTGTGTTGTTGGATATATGGGAGAAGGAAGGACAGGTAAGAGTTATTTTCTGGTTTTTTTTTTAATTGAGCTTATCAAAGAATTAAAAAAAAATGTAAATATATTTTAAAATCAATATTACAATATAGATGTATTTAATACATTTATTTAGTGCCCAGCAGAAGCTCAGCAACTTGCAAACTTACCTATGTCATGGCACTCATTATGATTTATGAGATATCCAAGAATGTGTTGTCTAGGATTGATATGAAGCCAAATATTAAAGATTCTATCACTGCCAGATGGTAAGATTTTATTTTTGTGAAATATCTCCAATCCACAAGGAAAATTTGCATCTAGCTTTTATATGCCTATCACAAAGGAATTTCCTTTTTACTTTGAGGCCCAATGTGAAGCCAAAGTCTGGCTTTACTATCTATATTTCTTACTGAGGTTCTTTCACTGCAGCCAAAGGAACATGCAGCAGCACCTCTCTGAGACCAGGGAATCCAGTGAAAGTTTTCTGCAGCATTGCAACAAGCTTCTTAAAATCAGACAGGCTTTACTTACTCAAAAGAGGTCTCTACAGTTTATGCTGACATTATTTGCATGCCTAACCCAAATGTGCAGTGGTGGCACATTTCTTACTCCAGTATGTTGATGCGTCAGTTCATTTCAGACTCTGGAGAAGCTGTTCTCATGTTCTGCAGATCATTAGTCAGTGGATGGTAGTTGAGCATCAGTGCATTAACAGTTCACATGGCATTACTAATTCCGACAGATCAGCTGCTGCCACATAGGGTAGACTCATGTACCATGAGGTTTTTGCATGGTATCCCAGACTGCATATTTCTTATCTGCTCCCTCACACTAGTCCTGTTGCATAATGGGAGGTAGCTGACTTATGACGTCATCTTTTGAGAAAACCATCACACTGGCTCATCCTTGTATGCCTAAATCCTCATTTGACTCATGTGTCCAAAAGCTACATACTTATCTTACACTTGCCTCTGCATCATCAGTAGAGCTGTGCTACTGTTGAGCTGTGGGAGGGTGGTTTGTTTGGAGTTACAGTGGTTTGCACAGAGCTGAGGAAGCACCGGCAGCCTGAATGGTAACTCCATAGAACATCAAGGGGAGATTAGCAATATGGAAGAGTTAATAGTGAGAAGAGGGTAAGAAGAAACTGGTGCAAAGAGCTGTGGATAGATACACAGGCTGAAGACTGCAGTTACATGATCTTTTTAAGTTTTTCCTCTTAAAAATTCTTTGAACCACGCAGATCCAATTGAGTGATTTAATACCAGTACAGTGCTTTGCCTCACATTACTGCAGAAATTTTTATGTCATGCTGATTATGCTAAAATGTGCATTAAAATCTTTGTAGAATGAATTTAAGAGTAAGTAATTTAAGAGCATGCATTTGTATAACTCTATGCATAAACCTCCATTACTGTAAATGATATTAATGTGGAAAAACGCTATAGTTTTCTGACAGATTAAATGTTTATTTGCAATAATAGTATTAAAACTTCTTGGTCCTCCATTCTAGGAAGACACTTATTATTACTAAGAAATCAAACAAAAATGTCTTTTTCATAGAACATTTCTAATTAACGTATGTGTGCCTGTGACAACAAACTACATTTCCATTATCAACAAGCTTCCTAAGAAGTAAACCTATTATTTGAAATTAATTGATATGCAAGAGTAATTTCATTTGTTCTCCAGAGTAATTTATTTTCATTTGAAGAATGTTTTTTTCTGATCAAAATATATTACATAAAGTAACTTTTTTGTCTCAAGATGTCAATGTGGGGCTGTTTATATCATAAACACAATGCAGCTAGATTGGTAAATATCCCTGTTAACACATATTGCATATGCAACATGAAGAAACTAAAGATGAAAAAACTCTGAATAGGTATTTTACCCAGCCAGTCAAAATTTCTTTTCTGTAGTATATCCTACATGCTATTCTCCCTATTGCTTATAAGCAGTGCCAAGAATAGTGCTAGGAGCCAGAGCATAGCTGGAGTGCTCACTTTGGATGACATATAAAACTAAACTCTTTAACATGTGTGATAACTGTAAATTTGAGGCTGCTTCACATACAGAAGGGGTGTTACACCTCCTCAAAGGCCTGGCTTGTTAGTCATCTTGGGAAATGACATTCTTATCAAAATTCCCCAAGAAATTCATTTGGGATAAAATATTAATCTCTTCTTGTCCTAAACAGTTGATGTTACTAAAAATCTGCTGTGCTTCAGCTCCTCAGGACTTGCACTTTGTTAGGTTATTAGATAATTATTTTGTTTGCTATTCAAAAAATTCAGATGAAAGCATTTGTTTGTATCTTGGTTTTTTTTGCCTCATCTGGTCTGAAATGGTGAATGTTAAGGTCTTTTCGAACTTGAAACTTCACACTGGGTTACACAGAAATGGATGCATGTTTTAAAGAGATGCATGGCCATAATTTAGGAGATAAGAGGAAGTTGCATTCCTTTGTGGAATACAGTATCTTACCTACCACTTAAAGAAAATGTATATATGCCTTGTCTTTTTAGATTGCATTTCTTTCACAAAGTAAATTGGAGCTAGCATATTAGGTTGTTGTCCTCTAGTGACTTTAATATGTCTCCTGAGCAGAGTAGTTTTGCCCTATGTACCATAATGAACATAGTGTAATTAACCATTGGAACATCATGCCCCAGTAGGTTCTCTGTCACTTGAAGTCTTGATTTAAACACTAATTTTCTTGAGGGATATGTTCTACTGCACCTAAGATCTAGAGAGCTCAACGGAGTGAACTGAGTTACTGAGTAAAAGTCTACAGCCTTTTTCATCTAGGACCTCAGAGTAAGTATTCAAAATGCTCTTTTTCAGCTTTAAAAAACACATGTTTACAAAACTGTCACTGGCAATATTGATTCTATAGATTTCTTCCAATATGTTGGTGTTTATTCTGGATTCATCTATGACTTTCTGTAGGTTTTCTTACTACAGGCAATAAAATCACAAAACATCCCAGCTGAACAGAGTGAAACAGCTATGTCCTATGCTCTTAATTCAGAGGCAGATACTTTGTGCTTTACAGTTCATCCTCAAAGGTAGAAGAGAATCACAGTTGCTCTCTAAATTTACAACTGTTACTGTGTTTTCTTTGCATCATGTTAGCACAAAGGGCAAAAGTGTTGCTCTCGGCCCAATGTGTTGGAAAACCAATGCACACAGGAAAAACAGACACCCTCCCTGTTAAAAGTATCAAGTGATGGTCAGGCAGTAACCAGTTTGGTTTCTAAATCAGTTACTCAAAAAACATATTCACAAAACCTGCATGATATAAAACAAACGAAAACCATGTCTTAACCTCAAGCTGACTTACAATCCCTATGCATGCAACACAATTGCTGTAGGTAGTTATGACAGCACTTTCAAGGACACTCATCAATATTTACCCACGTGCTGAACTATGTAAAAGAAAAAAGTAAAACAAGCAAACAAACAAAAGAAATCACAAGAGGATCATGAAGTTATCTAAAAGGGACTGCTGCACTAGTGTAGCACTAAAGCACACTAAGGCACGCAGAATGGGTAATAAACAAGAGGAGCTGGAAGCCTTGGTACAAGAGAAAAACTACGATGTCACCATCACAGAAACATGGTGGGATGACTCATACAATTGGAGTGCTGTAATCAATGGCTACAGACTCTTCAGGAGAGACAGGTGAGGGAGAAGGGGCAGAGGGAGTGGCCCTATATATTAGGGATGCTCTGGACGTCATGGAAGTAAAGACTAAGGACGATGAGGTTGAGTCCCTACGGGTAAGAATTAAGGGGAAGGCCAACAAGGCTGACATCCTGGTTGGATTCTGTTATAGACCACCTAACCAGGAAGAAGAGGTTGATTTAGTATTCTTTCAGCAGCTGGAGGCTGCCTCAAGATAACCTGCCCTTGTTCTTGTGGGAAACTTTAACCTGCCAGACATCTGCTGGGACTTTAACACTGCAGAGAAGAGGCAGTCTAGAAGGTTTCTAGAGTGTATGTAGGACAACTTCTTAGCTCAGCTGTTACATGAGCCTACCAGGGGTGCAGTCCTGCTTGACCTCCTATTCACAAATACAGAGGGACTAGTGGGAGATGTGCTGGTTGGAGGCTGCCTGGGTTGCAGTGACCATGAAATTATAGAGTTTTCAATATATGGTGAAACCAGGAGGGGCATCAACAAAACATCCACAATGGAATTCCAAAGGGCAGACTCCAGCTTAAGGAACTAATTTGAAAAGTTCCTTGGGAAACAGCCTTTAAAAACAAAGGGGTCCAGGAAGGTTGGACCTACTTCAAGAAAGAACTCCTGAAGGTGCAGAAGCAGACTGTGCCATTGTGCCAGAAGATGAGTCGATGAGGGAGGCAGCCAGACTGGGTGGGCAAGGAGCTTCTAAAGGAATTAAGAAAAAAAAAAGAGGGTGTATTACCTTTGTAAAAAAGGAGAGGTGTTCCAGGAAGAATTCCAGGATGTTGCTAGGTCTTGTAGGGAAAAAATTAGAAAGGCAAAAGCCCATTTAGAACTTAGGCTGGCCACTGCCATTAAGGAGAATAAAAAATGTTTCTATAAACATATTAATGGCAAAAGAAGGAGCAAGGACAATCTCCACTCCTTATTAGATGCAGAGGGCAATATAGCAACCAAAGATGAGGAAAAGGCAGAGGTACTTAACACCTTCTTTGCCTCAGTCTTCAATAGTGGGACAGATCATCTCCAGGACAACTGGCCTCCTAAACTGGCAGATGGATTCAGGGACCAGTACAGTCACTTATAATCCAGGAGGAAGCAGTAAGGGACCTGCTGAGCCACTTGGATCCTCACAAGTCCATGGGACCAGATGGGATTCATCCTAGGGTGAGAGAGCTGGCAGATGAGCTGGCAAAGCCACTCTCCATCATTTATCAACAGTCCTGGCTCACTGGAGAGGTCCCTGAAGACTGGAAGCTGGCCAATGTGATGCCTATCCACAAGATGGGCCGGAAGGAAAAAAACAGGAAATTACAGACCTGTCAGCCTGACCTCAGTGCTACGCAAGGTTATGGAACAGGTCATCTTGAGTGCCATCACAAAGCACCTACAGGATGGCAAAGAGATCAGGCCCAGTCAGCAAGGGTTTAGGAAGGGCAGGTCCTGCCTGACCAACCCGATCTCCTTTTATGATCAGGTTACCTGCCTGGTTATTGTGGGGAAGGCTGTGGATGTAGTCTACCTGGACTTCAGGAAAGCCTTTGACACCATCTGCCAGAACATGGTCCTGGCAAAGCTGGCAGCTCATGGCTTGGACAGATTCACTCTGAAATGGGTCAAGAACTGGCTAGAGGGCTGGGCCCAGAGAGTGGTGGTGAATGGTGCCAGATGCAGTTGGCAGTCAGTCACTAGTACTCTCCCCCATGGATCAGTGTTGGGCCCAGTCCTGTTCAATACTGATGATCTGGACCATGAGATTGAGTTCATCGTCAGTAACTTTGAACATGACACCAAGCTAGAAGCAGGTGTTGATCTGTTGGAGGGCAGGAGAGCCCTGCAGAGGGACCCTGAGAGGCTGGATGGGTGGGCAGAGGCCAAGTGGATGAGACTGAACAAGGCTAGGTGCAGGGTTCTACACTTTGGCCATAACAATCCCAAGCAGTGCTACAGGATGGGGACAGAGTGTCTGGAAAGCAGACAGGAAGAAAGGGACCTGAAGGTACTGGCAGATAGTAGGCTGAACATGAGCCAGCAGTGTGCCCAGCTGGCCAAGAGAGCCAATAGCATCCTGGCCTGGATCAGGAACAGTGAGGCCAAGGGACAGTGTGGACAAGGGAGGTTATTCTGCTCCTGTAGTCAGCACTGGTCAGGCCACACCTTGAGTACTATGTCCAGTTGTGGGCTCCTCAATTCAAGAGAGATGTTGAGATCGTGGAGCATGTCCAAAGAAGAGCAATGAAGCTGGTGAGGGGCCTGGAACATTGCCCTGCGAGGAGAGGCTAAGGGAGCTTGGGTTGTTTATCCTTGAGAAGAGGAGGCTCAGGTCTGACCTCATTACAACTACCAGAAGAAAGGTTGTAGCCAGGTGGGAGTCAGTCTCTTCTCCCAGGCAACTAGCAACAGAACAAGCGGACACAGTCTCAAGTTGTGCCAGGGAAGGTATAGACTTGATATTAGGAGGAAGTTCTTGACAGAGAGAGTGATTTGCCATTGGAATTGGCTGCCCAGGGAGTGGTGGAGTCATCATCCCTGGAGGTGTTCAAGAGAAGACTGGATGAGGCATTTAGTGCCATGGTCTGGTTGATTGGATAGGGCTGGATGATAGGTTGGAGTGGATGATCTTGGAGGTCTCTTCCAACCTGGTTGATTCTATGATTCTATGATTGCATATTTAGTACTGTTAACCTGGTTAAATTGGGCAAGAATTATACACCAATACATTTTAGCCTCCTCAGAAGGAATCACTGACCTGGAAAACTGCAACACTTGAAACAGTACCTTCTGGTGTCCTCTTGTCTTTGACATACACCTCAAAACCAGTTAAAATTATGTAGGCTTTAAGATATTAACTACATGTAACACACCACAATCCATAAAATGCCAATTGTGGCAAAACAAAACAAAAGGAGATACATACTGCCTTTATGTCTCCCCTAAGCATATCCTACTGTACTCTAACTACTGGAACTGGAACAGGCAGGACCTTTCATCTGGAGTTGTGAATCATCACAGATATATTCCTGTGCCCTTTGAGAATGACGAAACCAGGTGATATTGTCACTTCCATCAACTGTGGTCACTATTCCTTATCAAAGGAAGGTCACTATTCCTTATCATCCTCATCAGAGGAAGGGGGAATTTCCCTTCACAAAACCGTTACCTAGGATAGCTGGGAAAAAGGATTTTTTAGCAAACAGTGTCAGATTTCCCTGACTCATGAAGACTGCCAACTGTGGAAGGAACAGTTCTATGCTTCATTCCACACTTAAGCACAACAGCTACTGCAAATGTGTCAAATGGAGAAAGGAAAAAGTCAAAGGCAAAGGACATCCTTGCCTTGGGCAGCTTCTAATGGGTGGCATTCAAATAAAGCATATGGAAAATTGTAGAACAGTTGGGCAGAGGTTATAAACTGATGTCTGAAATTAAATTTCTCCACTATGACAAAATGATAGTCCCAAAGAACCCTATTGACTGCCTTGTCTGAACCTAATGGTAGGAGACAGCAACTTTTATTCTCCTGGCTAATGTGATCAATATGTTTAATGATTCTTAAAGTTTATGAATTGTAGCTGCTCCTGGAGTAAAGCCAGACTGGTCAGTATGGGTGAACTAGAAAGGCCGGAAAGAGTCAGCTTGCTAAGTTTTTCACTTGTATTTCACAGACTAGATTAATTAATTATACTGATCAGTAAAGCCTTTAGATGAAAGACTTGATACTCTGAAATGACAGAAAAATACACACTTGCAACCAGTACTGGACAGACCGTAAAAGGTTCTATTAGACATAGAAGTTCTGGCTGTTTCCATTTCCAGTTTGTTTTTTTTTTTCACAGAAAGCATTAGTGAACATTCATTAACAGGATTTAAGTGTCTTTTCAAGGTGACCTGCTCTGTTAAAAAGGTCTTTGAATCCCTTGAATAATATTGTAGGTCCAGAAAGCACATGAATGGGCACTTCTCTGTTAAGTACAGTTCACAGAATCTGTGCTGAGACAAAAATCTTTATACACAAGAGAACTTCTGCTGGACTCAATTGCATCTTCTAAGGTTGAATATGATGGAAGATCAGTACCACCTACACTCAGTTGACTCAACTGTTGTTTGGCTAAGATAATAAAAGAAGGAGGTAACTAAAAAGCCCTCACCAAATCACGTAGTACTCTACTTGAAACCTGTTCATTTAATATGTATATATAACAAAACAAGAAAGGGAAAAGGAACATGAATGCTACAAGAATCCCTCAAGCCATCACTGAGCTTCCTTTACCACAAACATTACTTTCAATCTTTTCACATCTTACCACAGCAGAGTGATTTCCCCAGTGCAGCAAGGTGAAAGAAATAAAATTAGTTTTCATTCACATGGTAAAGTTAAAACAAAACTCTTACCGGTTCAGTAAATTTGCAGAGACATATTCCACTTAGTTTTGAGCCACCCACCCACCTTGAGCTACCTTTTTGCCTTGAGTTTTTAATCTCATTATTTTTCTCCTCAAACTTCTAAACATAATTACCATTACTGCTACTTTTCAACCTATTTCTACATCAGACCAAGCCCAAACATTTCTATCTGAAATACCTTACATCTCCAATAGACATGCTTTTGTTGAGAGGATGTGCCAGCTGGTTAATTAGCTTGAATCTTCTTTTTTAAATCTGTTGTGTTTTTTTTTTTTTTTCACAAAATGCTGCTCTGTCCCAAAAGCAGGACTAGATTATGCTTTTTAAATGTGCAGTCAAAGACGCACTTAGTACCTAGTCACATGCAGAGTACATAAAGGGAATTATTTGTTCTGGAGACTTATTTAGATGGATCAGATGATGCAGATAATAAATATGTCATAATTATGCATATAGAAAGCATCTGTACTGTTTACAGGTTCAATTTAAAAAGTGTAATGTTGAATATATTGATACTGCTTTAACTTGGCAGTCCAGCACCTATCACGAGCCCTTCTCTAGGGAGGCAGTAATTCACAGAATCACACAGACTCACAGAATGGCAGGGGCTGAAAGGGACTTCCAAGGTCACCCAGTCAAACCCCCTACTAACACAGGTTCACCCAGATCAGGTGGCACAGGAAAGCATCCAGGTGGGTTTTCAAAATTCTACAGAGAAAGAGTCTTGACAACCTCTCTGGACAGCCTATTCCAGTGCTCCATCACCCTTGAAGTAAAGAAGTTTCTCCTTAAGCTCAGGTGAAACCTCTGCATTCTAGTTTTCACCCACTGTCCCTTGTCCTATCCCTAAGTACCACTGAAAAGAGTCCTGCCCCACCCTCATAACCTTCACCCTTTATATATGTATATGCATTGATAAGATCCCCTGTCAGTCTTCTCTTCTCCAGGCTAAAAAGCTCCAGGTCTCATCCTCTCCTCATGAGACAGAGGACTCTCTCCAGTAGTTCCCTGACTCTCTTAAACTGGTGAGCCCTGAACTGGACACAATACTCCAGGTACAGCCTCACCAGGGCAGAGTAGAGGGGAAGAAGAGCCTTCCTCGAACTGCTGGTCACATTTTTCTTAATGCAGCCCAGAATATTGTTGACCTTCTTGGCCACAAGGGTACATTGCTGGCTCATGGTGAACTTTGAGCATAAAGATGCTCCCCCCATAAACCTGGGTCAACATCCTCAGTTATACTCAAACAATGAAAAATATTATCTTAAGAATCAAAACCATGACATCTGGTAGCACATGTATCCCCTCCAGAACTAGATGTCACCTTTCAATGTTTAGTTTAAGAATTCCAGCAGCATGTTGTCACAACATGGCAGAGTCTAATTAGGTGTTGGTTTGTTTTCATTTCTGAAGAATAACTGAAAAATAAAACCCAACATGTGAGATTCTCTTCAGATGTTAGGTTTCATTTTATAAAGCTGCATTAATGAAGGATGGTATTATGTAATTCTGGGTTGTTTTTTTTTTGTTTGGGTGGTTTTTTGTTGGTTTTTGTTGTTGTTGTTGTTGTTTTTTAGCCAGCCTTTGTTCTATATCCATTTGCCACATGTCCAGCATCTTAAATATTAAGTATAAAAAGACTTAACAAATTTCTTCATACTAATTAGCAGGAAGAAAATTATACAAAGTTCTACTTTGAAACAAGTAATTCTTTAAAATTAAGGGGGGGAAAGAGCATTAAGAGACTGTAGTAAGAATAAAGCTGTTCTTAAAGAAATATTCTAAAAAATTCTAAACTCCTTAAAACATAAAGCAATCAGAGACGAGAGAATGCCAGAAGTAGAGATAAAAAACAGTGTAAAAGCTTAAGCAAAGAGGATGAAGAAAGGTAAAAGATCAAAAACTAAGTCAACCTCAAAGTAGACACTCAATATAAAGAAGAGAAACTTTAGAGTTTATGTGAGAGTTAGTAAATGTTCTTCCAAAGAAATGCTCTGTAACTTTAAGGAAGGTTTGCCCATTTTGCTAGAAGCCTTTTATGTGCTACTCCATTATTAAGCTTATCAAGAGAATTACAGTAAAAGCGGTCTTTCTCTCATTTGAAAAGTTCTTCTACCATACTGTGTTCTTTAAAATTACTACAGCTTTAGGTCCTCTTATGAAAGCTTAAGAAGACACAACTGAAAATAATATTGTACACCCTCTACTAAAGAGTGCATTAAAAAATTACTAAACAGGATATTTAAATTCACTTTCTTACTAACTTAGGAAATTCTCTAGGACCTGAGCTAACTCAGCTTTACTACTTTTATGGAAAAGACACTGATAAAATGTTAATGAAACTTAGAAATCTACACTATAAAAACTAATTCCATGTGATCAAAACTAGTTTCGACTTTGTAAGCTCTCCTTCAACTTTTGCATTAGAAAGATTGCACTCTCCAGTTTAGGTGCTAATGTTGTATTTGCCTACCACTTCAGTTAGTGAGCTATGGGATGCAAAATCCAGTTACTCAAGATGCAACAGAGCAAAGCTGAACTTAGAGAGTGCTATGCAAATGACTTTGAACTCAGCACGCAAAATAGCAACCTAAATACTGCTTTAATTTTCCCCAGTATTCATTCACTGCTGCTGCGAAGGATGAATAAGGTAAGTAAGGAAGAATAAGACCTGTGGGAACAGTGCTTAGGCTCCTTCATAGCCATCTCCTCAAACACAAACAGAGAGAGCATGCTAACTGATGTATTACTTAATAAATTAGCTCAAGGAGTTTTTTCTGTTGTCACTCTTACAGTGCAACATTATTTCTCAAACTCTCCTTAGAAAGCAAGTTGAGTAATTTCAAACATAAGGCTCAACTCAGACACATCCAAACCACCTGATCTGAAGCAGCAATAGCAAAAGACAGATCTTCCAATAGAAGCCTGCACTGTCATTTATTGCTCGTCTTATGGACAGCCAAACCAATGATGCATTACAGTAATATACAGACACTGATCAAGGTAGTCTGAGCTTGCTACCCAGCACCCAAAAGCTGAATGACCACCACTCCTAGGTTTCAACTTCTGCTAACTTGCTTTAAACACATCAGCAAACACAGCCCAGAAACTTGAATTCAGCATGCATACCTGTGTGTATTTGTAAAACCACTGTCAGACTAGCAAGCAAGAACATCCAAAGCAACAAGCTCACAAAATTCTTCTGTACATTTTGGAATTAGCAATACAATGAAGAAACTTATGATGACCTACACATCACTTTCACCTCTGGACTGCTCAGAAGTCATTTAATGAGGAAACTACACCTGCACTAGCTTACAAAATAGGAATAATGCTTGGGGAACTGCAATGTCAAGTTTAACCATTTTGCAGTCAAGGTGCTTGCTAAACTGCTTTAATTGCAATAATCTCTCAAAATGTGTTTCCAAACATTCTCAAAAGAGGACAGAAATATTTTCTGTTAGCCAGCATAGATAGGAAAAAAAACAAAAAAAAAACCAAACCAAAACAAAACAAAAAAAAACCCACCCAAACAAAAGTAAAGCATATAAATGCATAAAAAAAAGACAGGGATATGTAGCTAGAAGCATGTATGATTGCCTCAAGGCTGCGAAGACCTTCCTAAGGCTTGTCCATACCCAAAATTACTTCAAATCTTTGAAAAGAGCTCGAGAAAGAAATGTTAACTGTTTCATTTAAGTGCCTTCTGGAAGATTGCAACAGAAACAAACCAAATGCCTAAAATCCTACTCCACTATCATAGTGCAAAGGCACTCTCTAATCTGTAATCTTCTGAATAATAAGCACAATTGACCAGGTATTGTTTGACAGACACAGTCTTATGCCCTGAATCATGGAGGTTTTGGTAACCAGCAACACTGCTGAACTACATGTAATTTTTCTGAGAGCTGTTAGACAAAAAGTTTTATTCACCACCAAGTTACATAGTGCATTTAAATTATTTTATCTCCTAACAGGAGATATAAGCAAATATTTTTTTCCTTATTTTTGTCTTCTTGTATTATTAATTTATTTTAGTTCACTTTTTACCTGCCTAAAGATGCTTTCACTTGACACCTAGCACATGTAGTAGAACCCTCTTCACTTGAAATGGAATTTCAAAAAGAAACAAACACAAAAAAACAACTATTTAACTCAATATTGCAGGTTAACCTTGGGGAAAAAAATACCAGCAAAACCACCTATCAGAACTCCAAAAAAGACAGTTTAGCTCCAACAGGGATAATATAAATCCAGATCAGCAAACATTGCCCATATAGGACGAGGTCCTGCTGTCAGATTAACAAACAACCAGCAAGGGCAAGAGCGGGAAAATATTGGCCACTGGATGGGTACTCGACAAAGACCATATGCTTCTTTGTTGCAAGCTCCCTCCCAAAAAAGTATCCAGCATGGCCTAGAAATCAATTTATAGAAACTCTTGAGCCTGTACTATTAAATGACTGTGTGAAGTGAAAAAGGAACTAGACTACTTATGAACAACTGGCTATGCCCATGTTGTGTTTAGCCTGGGGGAAGAAGGGGTTTATTTGTTTGGGGGGTGAGGAGGGAATTCTTCAATGTTTGAGTACTTGCTAAAACAACAACTGCTACTGAAAATATTGCTGAACATTCTTTTATGTCCCTTCCAGACAAAACCATTCTATGATTCCATGCTTCTATGAAAATACCTTATCTGAAAATGCAGTAACAGGAGCACGTTCTGCAGTCGCACATTACAGTGAAAGCTGATAGTTTTTAACCACAAAACATAATCCCAAGTAACAAAGCTCTCTAAATGAAAAAGCTTCAGTGCTCCTCTCAGCCAGGAGTGTGTGTATGACCAGCGACTGCAGCTTCAATGGTGTGCATGTGCACACACACATGCACACTGGTACGGTGGGGGGAAAAGAGCTAATAATTGGGTCCTACTGATTCAGTGTGTGAGCTTTTCCAACCTTGAGCAAGATCTCTGCATGAGCTACCCACCACAGAGCCAGATCTGTGGACTTCTGTGCCACAAAAGTAGTGGTTCTTTGCTGCTTAACAGAACTCAGTGAGATTAAGATAAAATGTTTCCTCTCTACGTGGTTCTTTTAACAAATCAAGGATTTTGCATGTGACAATAGACAGTTAAAACATTTCTTTCTCTTTTTTTATTATTATTTCTTTTGGTAAATTAATAGACTTATCATAACATTAAAAAATACAAGACTTGTGAAAGCAGTGAGTACACTGCAGCAGACAGCAACTTCTTATAAATTAATAGACGCTATTAGGAAACATGTTAGTAGTTGAATATACTCTTCCCTTGTGAACATGTTATTAGTTGAATATACTCTTCCCTTACAAAAGAATACCAAGAATACAGTCGTATTTTCATCTCACACTTACTTGGCAGCACTGCATGTAAAAGTCTTCTCTTCACAGCAGGATCAAGAAGTCTCCCCTTGAAGAATTTCCTAAGTCATGTTTCAAAAGAACATTTACATGGTGTGCAAAACAGCAGAAAAGCCATCCCAACTCAACCCTTTTTAAGGCAGTGATATACACTGCAAACTCTCAGGTACCTTAGTAGAAGGAACAGCACCTCACCAGTGGGATTTGGAGGAGATTTTGCCTCCTTTAGCATAAGTTAGAAACTCCTCTCACAACCTACAACACAACTACAGCACCATCTTGAAGGCCCATGTGGTGAACTACATCAAATCAAGATGGATTGACTGATACAATTGGTGAGGATGTGGTTCACAGAAGTAGCCAGCTTTCTGTCAAGTAACATCTATCATATAAGCACTATCAGGATGTAAGACCTTCATACAACCTGTATAGCTACATCTGGATTTCCAAGAGAAATCAGAAATTACTATATAATTTTCAACAGAAGACAGGAAATAGAACTTCTACTGGAAAGAACAAAAGAGCCAACCAGCAGATTCATATCACTCACGGTGTGCACTAATCAGATTGTAGTGAAGAGCAACAGTAAAACTATAGTAAATTAGATGCTGTATTTCAAAATTCATTGTTTCATTGCCAAAATCTTTGTCTGAAGAATCCCAACTAGAATCACTGCTCTGAACAAGTACCTGAGATTGCTACATAAACGCAATTATACTTTCAATATCACAATTGCAAGGATAGACTCTGATCTAGTACAGCAGACTAGAAAGGAGCTGCAGCTGCCATGCTAACAGCACGCTCGTTTTTATCTCTGGAACTCTATGACTAAAATTGAACTGCTTCCCTGTAACCTCGTACACCATTGCAGAGAGCATTACGTCCTACAGAGAGCACAAAAGGCAACATCATGCCTGTTCCTTGGTGAAGTCCTTCCCGGAGCTCATCTTGAGGCAGCACGAGGTTTCTGTACACTTGACACAAGCATGTGCCTTCAAGGAGGGACACATGATCGGGGAACTGCAGCTCATCTCCAGTGGTTTGATCTGTGTTTCACAGCAGTCTCACAGTCCAAGGAAGCTGCTGCTTGTTGCTCCAAAAGCACTGAACAGCTTTGCTGATCAGTGAGGCAGGCTGGTTTTTACAATCTGCAAGAACTACTGTCTTGTTTCCCCAAAGTCATGTGGGCTTTTTTTCCCCCTTTAAAGGAAATATTGCTACTAAAAACTCATTAACCAAAGCCTGTAAATTAAAGTCACCATTTCATTCTAAGATCCTGTATTCCATAACAAACAACTGCTAAATTTCAAACATTTTGGTGGGGATAGGCTACCTGCTGCAACTGTGTCCATGAGCATAAGGTTGCTGTGAGGGTGGAGATAATGTGACAACTTCCTGGTAATATCACTAAATCTTATTGTCAGAAACCTTCAGCATTAACACACTTCAGGAAGGACTTCAGAAGCAACTAATAAGCCTTAAAAAAGCAACTGTAACATACTTCAGTGTTGTTGCTTTGCAAGAAACAATGAAGGTTGTTCTGAAGGCAATGCAATAAAGAAAAGCAAGATATTGTGGCTACTGGTAAAAATCCAGATAGAATAAAAAAATAGAAATTAAGTTTCCAGAGCTTCACTGTTCACATAAAATGGATGGAAGTGGATGAAGGCAAATAAATTCACAGTCACAAATCTTATTTGGGGCACAAATGACAATGAAACCTAGATCCCCCTTCAACTTGATATAGTCAAGATCACAAGTTTGAAAAAAAAATGGAAAGATAATAATATTTCTCTTTTAAAAGTTTACATTAAAAATGGAGAGAGGTTTATGGAAGCAAATAGTCTCATGGAGCCCATATCACCAGCAGAGTTTACTGTCTACTAAATTAGCCTGAATTTAATTCAGGTGCTGTGATAATAAGACAATCTACCTGCTCAGCTACCGTAAGAATTATACTAATGGAATTACTTAGCCAATCTGGACACATACAATGTATTTTAAAGGCTTTTTCACAGTGAGGTCACCAAGTCCTAAAGACTGATGAACTAATTTTGCTAAGAGATTTCAGTGCTCTAGTTTACAGAAGATTGTGTCACATGGGAAAAATCTCCTGGGAAACCTGGCCTTAGGAAAGACAATGTCAATAGGTGAAGATTGCTAAAGCTGTGCAACTGGAAGCTCAAGGCAACATGCTGACAGCATAAACTATTAGGCAAGCATACCTGGAACAAGCCATACTAAATTACTTTAAAATGGCATGATGACGGCCATTAGATAGGTTCAACATGTTAATCTCAGATCACAAAGTCAGGCTAACATGCAACCTAAACGTTCCTCAGTAGTTTTAGAAATGGCACTGGTGTTCAGCACTAGAAATGGGATGGTCTGAAGATTTTTCAGAATGGCTCCAGGAAGTCAGTATGAAAAAAAAAAAAAAAAAAAAAAAAAAAAGAAGGAAGAAAGAAAGCAAGTAAGCTAACACAAAAAACCCACCAGTTCACTTTGCTTGCTAAAGACTTTTTACAAAGTCACAGGGAAAAAAAAATTAGAAAAGCTGTAGGAAGTACTTTTTAAAAAATAATTTTTAAAAAGTCTAACAGAATCAGTGAATCAGTAGGGGACGACTGTAACTAATGAGAAAATGCTGCCAAGCTAGAGAGGAAGATCAGGTCAGAAATGCCAGATACGATGGAAGAACTGTATGATGTGACAGTGGAGGCCCTGGAGGCAACAGACAAAGACAGAAAAAGCAGAGAAAGAGACAGCGCTCAAGAGATGGTGTTGAGAGAGAGAAAAGAGCAGGTTTTCTAGCAGAAGGGGGGGAGGAAATCTGAGGACCCAGGGAGAGCCAATATATCAGAACCCAAAACTGTTTGCCAAGACTATTTACACCGATTTAATCATGCAGAGTTGACAGATCTCAAACTAGGAGCATAGTGGGAAGGGAACAGCGAAGATAAGAACAGGCAAGAAGGTAGATGGTAGATTGCATAAGGTTTTGAAAAGGCTTTTGCTAAAGCAGCTTTAAAGAAAGGTGGCCACCATATGCAGCAGAGATCTTGTGAAGGATGAAAAGAAGAAAGAGCGAAGCTACAGATCACGCTGATGCCAAACAGACAATGAATGTGGAGAAAGCAGCGTCAGAAAAGCTAGAGAAAACACTAAATCCAAAAGAGAAGGATAAGAAAGGCCACCCAAGAACATGAGGAATCAAAGTACTAAAGAACAGCAGATTAGAGGACAGAAAAGAGACTGCAGATCAGTGGCCAGAAGCAGAGAATGCTCATTTTGTAATGTGTGCAGCCTGAAGGCAAACAGGCAATACAGAGCTAGGGGGGGGAAGAAAAAAAAAAGTAGTTATAATATTGTACCAGAAGAAAATCAAAGCAGCATTAAGAATGTCCATGAAACAGCCCTACCACAGGTTCCAAAGGAAATTAATTTAAAAGTTATCTTAAAAAAGAGTCAGGGTTATCACAGAGAAAAGGAAGTTAATATTTAGTTGATTGTCCTTTTTTTTTTTTTTTTAATGGGAAAGCACCAAACTTTCACCTTGTCTTCTGGACTTCACACACCCATAATTTTCTTCACAGACAGTAGAACATGCCAGCAGAAGTCATACAGCTACTCAGAATCAAAACAGCACTAAAACTTAGAGTAGCAGATCTATCCTTTATCCTCTGCCACTACATTTTTCAGCACCAAATACACAGTTTTTTAATTAATAATGGTACAAAATAAAATTAACAAACAAAAAAATCCCAAACAACACAAACTGCCCATATCCATCAACTCTTACTGTGAAGATCAGAGCTCTGGAGAGAAAGGAGACATGCTGAGTGTCAGAAAGTCTCATGATTACACAGGGCCAAAGCTGCTGAAATAAGAGCATCTCTTGCTGACCAAAACGAAGTATAGAAATTGATAATGACCATTTTAAAGAGTGAAAAGAAGCACGTTAAATGAGTCTTAAACATTTGAAGGAGAAGAGAGAATTAGGGATCTAAGGACTACACACACCTGTTTTTGCTGTGAAACATTGCCTCCTCATATACAACAAAACCATTGTTAGTGTATCACTGTAAGAAGGGAAAAACCCTATACAAAAATTGAAACCACACGAGATAGAGAAGGCTACGTGTTGGGGCATTAAGTATTTACAGAATTTAAGCAGTTGCCACAGAGACACTTTTGAAAAAAATCAAAAGCATCAAAGTGCAATAATTCCACCATCCTTGCTCTTACAGGGAGCATCACAAACTGCCTATTATCAACATTTCTCTGCTCCTGAAGAAATTCTCAGTGTGAGCAAGGCCACTGTATTGGGCCTCTCCTGAATCATGACACTTCTCCCCAGCTAATCTGAAATACTGATTCAGGTGTAATTTAAAAATAAGTAACTTAAATGACAAGCATAAGAGCACAGAGAAAAGAATTTCAAGACAGGATATTGGTGACAGTTACAGTTCTATGCTGCTTGAGAACAACGTAAGCATATAGCTTCAATGCCCTGTAAACAACACAATAGATCTTCTGAAGGGAGAACAGAAAAGCTATTCAGCAAATTTTATGTAATACCACCTGAGTAGTGCAAGCAGAGCTAGTATGTTTAAAAAGAAGGGAGGGGGGAAACACTAAACTAATTCACCCAATGGATTGTTGGTTTTGTAGATAATTTCTCAAATTGCTGGACTTTCACTTTATATACAATAAAACAGAAACCAAAAGCAAACTGTGCCTCAAAATTGTTTCCATTCAACTTGCTTCCATAAAGTCTCTAATGCAAACACCAGCTTATGCATGCGCTCCTAAACGTGAATTCACACTGACCTCTCATACATTCAGTCACCTAAAGACTGACAAAAGACTTCCTAGTATAATCAGTCCAGTGTAATTGCAGGCTACCACCAAAGGTCCTATGCCCACACTTTCTTCCCACAAGTACCTGTACATTTCCAACCCTTCCTTTGCATGGCATGTGAACACCACACAATTGCTATATGAATCACACCTCTACACGACAAAAGATTGTACTTCTGTTTAATTGTTGGAGGGGGGGGGGGGGCAGTTTTTCATCAGATCAGCTTGCTGAACCAATCTTCAGCCACAGTGTCGTTAGATTTTATGCAAAAGGACAGAGAAGGCACACAAGCAAGCAGAAAAGGAACAGAAACAATCACTATAGCCTCTTTCATCAGGAATCTGCAGCAACTCCAAGTGAGGTGAAACAAGAAATGATGCTGCAATACAAGTGTGAAGTTCTATCAAAATATACCTGTATCTAAGGACAGGATCTGCAAACTGAGTCACAGCTAAATGTGATATTAACACTGCCTGTGTGCAGCATTTCACTGAAACATCTTTTCTCATTCCTTTCCTCGAGGAACAAACTATTTTCCACATGCTGGCTCCACTTTACAGTGTGTAGTTAGCAGCAACAAAAAGCATCAATGACATGAAAACATCTGCACAACAAATTCACAAAAGAGCACTTTTAGTTTGCATTTGTCTACCTCTGCCCAATTTGTATTCTGAAGTAAACACACTTCTGATATCTGTACAAATAGCAGCACTGTTTCCTGATCGTTGACTCACTCTTACTGTTATAAACGCAATAAAGTACAAGTGTGCTTACTTTTGTGCAGAATTTATATGCTGTCTTATGATCAGTATGCACAACTTAGACCAACTGTTCATGTTACTGCTGTCACATGAAGTGAGAAAACTCATCTCTCCCCTACGACAGGCGAGTAGGAGGCACTTAGCTAGGCACACAGAAAATGCCATTGAGGCCTGTCAGCCTCACAAGCAGTATTACCTCAGAGATGCACTGCAAGGCCAGTGACAAAATACACGATACCAGCAAACCAGAACCAAAACTTGTGCAGAGAGCAGGATTAGCATGCAAGACACACCTGGATACCAATGCAGGCTAGCTGTCACACACACAAAATCACTGAAAACTCATATTACAAGCCTGTACACATCTTCAGTTGGTTTACTCTGCCATTTTCACATAGGAACATATTTGGGCTGACTGGAAAAATGTGGCTTCTTTTGAAAGGCCGTTTTGTGTCACTGCACAACTACTGCCTATATTGCTCCCTGTAGGCATATGCCTCTAACAGGAACCTAAATTCACTGGATAAGCCAGAACAGCTCATATAAGCAGAGGCCTATAAGCAGTGGGCAACCCCCATCACGGAACTGCTGCCTTGCCACTTCTGGACAGGTGAGTCAACACAGAGCTCCCTCAAGATGGTAAAGGACAGACTTAGCATAGATCTGTCTGTCTGCTTGTCTGTCTATCTACAGGCACACAACCAGGATGTGCTCTCAATACATAACTGCCACATTTCACAAAAGCTACTTTGTGGGTAATTGTTGCATATTTTAAACCTTTCCCCTTTCCTGACAGAAACTTCCAAGACTACCTCTTGGCCATACCAAAGAGGTCTCCTCACCTGATTGAGTTTCTCCATCAGTCTTTATAACACATGTCCTTCATTTCTGCCCAAACCGCGGTCTCCGGACGGGGTGCAGAGCCCGGCAAGGGACAGAGCGCTGCTGACGGTGACGGGGCAGGCCACAGTCCCAGCGCAAGGCCGGCTCCAGCGCTGCTGAGGGTGACGCCTCCCGCCTCCGCGGCGGCCATGGCGGCACCTCGGCCCTCAGGCGGCGGCGCGCGCTGCCCTCCGCCCGCCGCGCCCGGAGCTGCCCTGCGCGCCCGCCCGCGAGCGCAGTGCGCGGCTCCGAGTGCTGCGCGGAGCAGGACTTCAGGGGCGCCGCAGAGAGGGGCGTGGAGGGGGAGCTCAGAGTTCCCATCCCAGGCTGTGAGAGGTGGCTGTGTTTGACTGGCTAGGTGTCGCAGTAAAGGTGAATGCAAATCGAGCTACCTCGCACCATGTACAGTTATTGCAATCCCTAATTACCTTGCATTTACCCCTCATTCTTGGAACCACTTTGCACTGCGGTCATCTCACACATGCGTTTTTACTCATGAGCCTTAAATGTCCTTGGTCACAGCTAGCTTTCCTGAGTGCTACAGGCTAGACTCTTATTTCAATGGCATAGTCTGTCATCATGGGAAAACGATACAGATAGTAAAAACTGCCTATGAATAGGTCATAACACAAACAGCACTTTCCACTTCCTGCTTCAAGTATTAATTATTGTAGTTGGAGGTGCCAAAAAAAATTGGGATTCTTAAAACTAGACCCTTTCCCAAAGCTGCAGGATTCCAGAGAGAGGGCACGGGAAACCATCCTGTTCTCCCTTTTGCAGACTGCACTGCCTGCCCTTTTTATTTTAAGTCTCCTTCAATTCCTGTGGACATCTGTAATTCTGTTCTCCATTAGTTCAACAAACTGCCATACCTTCCAATGTAATCAGCATCATTGCAGCCTCCACTTTCTCACGTTTCTCAGTCCCATTATCTGAAAACAGATGAGAAAGAGAGTTAATACTGACACTAGCAGCATTGTATTAAAGGTGTCTTTGATCTTCTTTCACTTATTCGAACAAGTGGCAGCTTGCTTAGACCTTACTGGTCATCTTCTCAGATCACCTACTAATGATACAGGTGCCAAATCTGTTTTACTTGACATTTTTTTTTTTGCCCCAAGATGCTGATCAGTCACAGCAGGCCAACCAGATCGGTTATGTTACTCCTGGTGTGTTATAGGAGTGCAGGCATGAGTCATTCTGTAGGTGCCTGTGCAAATGTGGCAACAGTGGTCTAGCCTCAATATTTGGCTCTGTTCCCTGTGTGTAAGAAATTGTCCATATCTGATAAAAGACTAGAATATGTAGACATAAAGGATTTGCCTTGAATTTGACTCTCTTTGGATAAAATCATGGGGATTTTGGGCTTAGGTCCCAACAGTCTGTACACTGGCCCTCTGAACTGAGTGGGCTCTGTAAGAAGCAGGTTGTTCCCTGTTCTCCTGCTAGGTCATCAGCTATTCCTTTGATTAGTTTGCTTTCATCCCACAGGGTCTCACATTTCTTTTTCATACATAATATGCCATACACTGTATTACCGCTAGCTTAGTTTGAGAGCACCATAGAACACATTTTTCTTTCTGGACTTATCCAACATGAGCTCATATACTTCAGGTTTCTTTTTCTTTCCCTGATCATTGAAAATAAAATATAAACAAGTAACATCATATTATGGGATCCATCCAGATCCTTAAAAGCTGTGGTAAATCCTAACATCATGGAGATACGTGAGAATTAGTCCTTGAGTACCCACAGAAATCAGATGTATGATTATATCCTTTGCAGTTCTGGGCTCCAAATGAGCCTGTCAGGTTTGCATGTACTACTTCTGCTGACTTCAGTGGGAATTGCACATATGAAACTAACAGAATAATCAGGCCCTGAAAATTTGAGCTTGTGTCCCCAAGCATAGCTGCTGCATTTTTAACTGATTCAGTGTGAGATGCATCTGTGACCCTAGAGCAACAGCAACAGCTGGGAGTATGTGCTGGAACCCAGAAAGCTAGTGCTGTCTTTCCACATGGGACACAGCAATCTCCAACCTGCCCTGCTTGTAGTTAAAACGCAAAGTTAGATATAATATAAAGGAAGTGTTTCTGTTACCATGACATTGAGCAAGAAAATAAACTTCACACTCCCCAGAAAATGAAACACAAGGTAACAGAGCATTTTAGCAAGTCTAATGGCAGAAGTCAGAGCCATCGCAACATGTTACAGAAGACAAATAAAAGGGCTGATTTTGATAGCTTGAAAATAAGAGCGGAAAATATTGAAGTGCTTTGCATACAGAAAAAAGACACACTCTGGATACTCTTTGGTCCAACCGAGTGTTAGAAAACCACTATTTTTATTTTCATTTTCTGGTTTTGAAAAGCTGCCGCCTTTTTTTTTTTCTTTCCCCCCCCTGAATTCCCCAACCAAGGCACAGGACTAGGTGGAACCCACTACGTACTTCATAGAAGTCTCCCAAGCAGAAATTAAGACTGCATTTTAAAGAAAACTCAACAAACCAGTGACAACTAATCCAGATCTAAAACACAGGGAGTTAGCTATTATCAGTAAGATGTTGCACTATTCATGAAATAAATATGTAGTCCAATATTTAATACCTGATATTGATGGTGTGGCATTCCAATTCTTCAAATTCAGACTGGCTAACCCCTCGTTATGGGAAAGCAAAAAACCACACAGAGTACAAAATCTAAAAACCCAAAGGCTACATAAGCAGTTACTATTATACATCCATAGAGAAATCAGTGCAAAGAAAATAAAAATAACAGCTCTATATATATATGTATGAAAAAATAATCTTTCTTGTTAAAGTAGATGAAGTTGTTGATTTAATATTCAAATCCAGACTTTGTTTCTGTACTTAAAGTTCTCTTTGTAACAGATGGTCAAGAACTTCCAATAATAATTCAGTAGAAATCACTTCATTCAACAGATAGAGAAGTTACTCGGAGTGCTGGGCTTAAAAACATTGCAACACTTAGGTGCATCTCTCTTCAAGAAGTCAGTGAAATCCTAATTCAATGCTTATAACTGTAAGGACCTGACCTTGCACTGGTATATCGTTCAAATGCATCATGAATGTAAGGCTTGTTAATTTTGACCTGAAATAAGATGTCCTCTTAAAACAAATGAAACATTTTCTGCTTTGAGTTCAGAGTACATCTGTAGTACTCATATGACTGTTTGCTACGTTATAGCTAGAATAGATGCAGAGGCTGCTTTGCCCTCATTTTATAAACCAGCAACCCCTTCTGATACAGAGAGGAGTCAGTCACAGTGTTTTCAATAAGTCCATTACCCATTTACTCTACCCAATTCTATGAAGTCAAACCATGACCACCCAACTTAATGTTAATTATTTATTTTGTGGAGTTGTCCATTTTAGAGCTGAAATGCAATTGAACTGAGCCAAAGGCTCAGACTGGGCTGCCATTTTGACATTCGCATCAGGGAAATGATGCTGTAAACACCCATACTTGATTCACATGCATGGTCTCTTGGTTGCCTACAGTAATGCCCATCTGTTCGGATGGCATCATGCCCACTCAAGTTGCTCAAGGGAATATATGCTGGGCAGTGATTGGCTTAAGTAAGTATTTTTCAAACTGGGTCGGTGTCGACCTCCTTTTGGGAAGGCCCAAGAGGAAAAGGAAACAAAAAGAATTTTCATTTTTTACTTTAATGGATTGTTTTCATTTAACATTCAGCAAAAACACCACTATCTATAAAACATTCAGTTGATGGTTTTGCTGATTCGTTGATACCTGTGACCCCAGCAAGAAACAGAAAATTCAAGTGTATTCTCATATTTAACATAAGTTAGTTTAACCTGTTATAAAGTCACAGTCCATGTAACATTAAGACCATCTCATCTGCAGAAAAGAAACCTGTCTCAGCAGGCACTGCCACACTCTGACAATTGAACTAATTTCCTTTGTTGCTGAATACTGGTCAACAGTCAGGTATCTGCATTCACAAATAGCCTTACCAAATGCTATAGCTTGAACATTGTGGGCAGAGTGACGAACAACACTATGTCCAAAATTATTAGTCAGATCCAAAGAATGTTATTGTGCAAAAATGCAATTTCAGAATACACAAAACCCACAAACATACACAAAGATACAGATGACTCATGTGCAGTATCATGAGAAGATCAATCTTTTCCGATTCCTAAATAGGAATAATTTCTGAATATAGTCCTTTACTTCTCCAGAGCCAAAGAACTTTGCTTTCGTGAAGTGCATTGTACGTTTAAACCATTGTCTGTCACATTGCTTTATCAAACAAGAAGTTGTGTGAGTGAATATGTCACCCTTTCTTCCTGCAAATAAACTGTGGGGTTTTTATTTAAGAGAAAGCCACCATTACTGAAAAAAAAAAAAAAAAAGGAAAGAAAAAAAAAGGGGGTGGGAAGATGAAAATAATCCAGCTCCTTTTCATTTGGGAGACAAAAGGCTTTCAGTGCTGCGTCCATGCACTCTGACTGCTGTTTTGACACTGTGTCAAGATGCTCCCTCTCTGCTCCAGGTCTCAGATCACAGTTGGAGTGTCTTGATACAGTGTTGAATCAGTAGTGTCAGCAAGTCTCAGAGCAGAGTCAAAGAGCCTCGACGTAGCCTCAGAGCAGGTAGAGTCAGAGAGACCTTTCGCCTAAACTGAAGTAGGCAGAAGGCGCTTCAGTTTTCTTTTAATTTTCAATTGTTTGTTTTAACACATTTCAACCCAGCTGCACCAAGCTCACGCTTCTAATTACTAGTCTTTCTTGCACTAAGGTATCACAGCTAGTTCTCTTCCAACCCCAAAGAGCTGTTCAAAAGCAGCATGGAATAATGTTAATATTTTTTTGGAAGAGCAAGCCTAGGCACTGGAACTGAGGACCTGTGCTGTTTCAGAGCAGCTGGCACGGTAGCAAAGGTCTGTTAAGAGTGCCAAAGCCAGCTTTGGCATCACCCATTCTGTTGTGTGACAGCACTACTGTGCTGCCATGGGGAAAAGCAGAAGGAGCCTCCACCCTAGGACTCCACTTCAGCTGCTGATACACTATACTCTCCTGTTGGAGACGCGAATGGAAACTGGGCACATATGCAGTCCAAAGCCCTGGCTTCCCTGACATCAATAGAAGCCTTCTCAGTAAGTTCACTGAGGGCACAGTTTTCATTACTCAAAGCAGAGCAGACTGATGCAACTGCACTTTTCAGCAAGATGGTGGAATATGCAATTAACACAAGATAACCATTGTGACAGAACTGCACTGCAGTGGTCTGCGCAAGCTGCTGCACACCGACTGGGGTGAGGACAGTGACATATTCGGTCAGAGCACTGTCCTAAGAGACAGCGGTGGCAGGCTTGACACAGTGAAACACGTGGCCTCATAAGGAGACTGGAGGGGCTGCAGAGTGTAGCGGCATACAAGGAGGGATCTATAGTGTTTGAAAGCTTTGTTAATGGCTCTGAAAAAAAAAAAAACAGGAGAGAGGTTCAATGCCTGAAAGTCTGTCCTTTAAAATTTTGTATTATTATTTCACTTACAGATAATGTTTAATGGTTGCAGGTTAGTTGTTTTAAATTTATTAATAATGTTGAGAAATAATGTTGGCTCTTCCTTACAAACAAACTCTACGCCATAGCTCTAGATCATCACTAACACAATAGCATGACTTGAAAAAGCTACACCACATGAAGGCACGCCTCAGATGCTATCAAATTAAGGGATATTCTAAATAAATGTCAGTAGAGAACAAAATCTACATATTATAATGATGGATAAAAAAGGGGATTGGCAAGAAGAAAACTAACACTAGCTTCTAGCACTGTTTTGTAAGAAAATAATTATTAAAATAAAATAAAAATATCTTAAAGACTGAACGTGAGAACTATTCATAGGCTTCCTAGTAGAAAAGATAGCAAGGGTGCACAGAACTAACAGTTTCCAGCACTTCTGCCATGATAGCCACATGGGATGACCTGGCCACATACGAAGGAAACAGTCTCTAAAGCACTGAATTCCAAGACATCAGGCCCTTCCTTAGAAGAGGTCTGAGGAAAAACGAAAAAAGATGGGGGTTTAGAAAGAAATTAACTAGACTTAAGAGGCTGGATTAGAAAACATAAACAGGTCAAAGCCAGTTTTCCTGTAGCTTTACATCTGAATACGTAATCCAGTCAAATTTGTATGCTAACACCAGGGGAGCACACAGATCAATGTATATATAATTTAGATTAAATGACCACTGCCGAGTAAGATGCATGCATTCTTCTCATAGTTGAGTCAGATTTATCCCTGATATAAATACAGTGACTTCATTGGACTTAGAGTAAAGATACATGTTCTTGCTTCTCAGGAACTTGTCATTTATGTAGATGGAATGTACACCCATCTACACAAAGGTGTCACTAATTTCTCATTAGTTTCTCCTTCCATGCTATTATTGTACTGTTATTTGCATAAAATAAAGTACAACTAAAAATGGTTACATTAAAAAGTAATAAATGCTCAAGATCACAGCTAATAGGAAAATAAATTTTATACCCATGTGTTTCAAATTCTGGTTTTGAAAGATCTGTAGCAAAATGGCAGTAGTGGCTTCAAGTCAGCAGGAAACTCTACAATAAGGAGTAAAAACAAGGACTTGCCTCCCCACAGAAAACTGGTGTTCAGCCAGTGTTTGCTACGTGCTTTGAGATTCCTGGGGTAAGATATTATTTGAGGTGCAAAGTATTTCTATTTAAAACAAACAAAACTCACTGATTGTTGTGGCAACTTTCTTGCAGGTGCTTTCACGGCAAGCAGAAGGTTTCTTTCTCTGCCCTGACTGGCCTTGCAGAGGAGCTCATCACCATTTGCTTTCACCCACCAAAAAAGAGCACTTCTGCCCCAGTGCTCTCTCAGTGTCTCTGAAGGTAAAAGAGAAATAAAAGACTGTATCATTTGGACGCAAATTAAAATCTTTACCGGTACAAACCTAGCAGAAAGTCTCAGAAGAGAATGAATTATGTATTTGAACACTTAAGATTTCCTTGCCTTTATTGCAGCATGGGGTCTGAACTCTGCTTTCTTCCCTGCACTTTATTACATGGTTAGAAGTCCCTCAGTAGGAACCTTGCGGTTTGAATGTTGAAGCACCTATAGTGTCATACTTTTTATTTTAATACTTGTCACCAGCAGTGCTGACAGATAAAAAGTGCTGGCTCCCCACAGCACAATATGCGGGATTTTCAATAGAGCTACACAATTGCTTCTGCTAAGTGCTTGCGGGCCTCACAGTGCCAAATCCCGCAAATTGCTGCATTCAAGCCTCTTTGCAGCACTGTACCAAGGCAAGTGGCATTAAAAAAGTTAGTTGCTTGCAGGAGGGACATATGCCTAAATGGCTGATTTCTTTTTAAAGTCTTAAGCAATTGTCTGAAGACATTTCTATAGTTCAGTTCAATAATTGTAGTCCTTCAGAGATGGTCAAAACTTTTAATGTCGGTTACAATTGTATGTTGCATACTGGTTTGTGGGGAAAAACTCCTTTTTCCAGCTCCAAAGTTTGCTAGCCAAGGAAGTCCCAGAAGAAATTTTACCAACAGTGGCAACATTTAACTTATAGATTACTACTTTCTCTTTTTCTCCTTTATTGTGTTTCTTTTGTTTTCATCTTTAATTTATAGGACTATTTTTGTTCATGCCCCATCCTTAGATCAGTATTGCTGTGTAAATTATTTCATGTGCACAGCTAAGTGTGTAATAGTTACACCTGAGGTATCAGGGGAGAATTTTGTATCTCCTGTCTTATTCACAGGTCAATTAAAAAGCTGATTAAACCCAAAAAGTCTATGATGATAATTGTTGGAAATAGACTGGGATGATAATTGGTTTAATGACTGCTAAAGGAGTCATTGGAATGCGTCTTTCAAGATGACTGAATAGCACTTTAAGAGCTAGATTCATCCTGGCTGTTTGTTGTTGACTTTAATGGTGTTACTCCAAAAATGTGATTTGGATCAACTTACAAAATATTGCAGACAAGACAATTTTTAAAGGATGTCTCTGCTGAGCTTTGGTGTTTCTCTTGAACTACTCTGTTCAGTGTCAACTCCTCTGGTACAAATTCTGCCTGTTCAGATTGAAGTAGCTCTGTAAGGTTGGTTTTGTATTTTTATACTTTTTTTTTCCTTGCTTAGCAGGAAACAAATTCTATATAATAACTAGAAAATGTAGGCCGAGACCATCCTCTGCACAGGAAATTTCACTCAGAGGGTTGGACACCCAGTGAGGTCCTATTCACAGACATCTCTTTGTATTTTTCTGCCTGGAACCAAAGAAGGGGATTCATGCCAAAACCCTGCAGGATATGGAAATTTATCGCCTCTTCTGTGCTTCTGCATGTCTTTCAAAGTGGCTTCTGATTTGGGGAGCCCTAAATTAAGATCCATAAGCTTGGGTTTTGTTTTTTTTTTTTAAATAATCTGAGGCTTCGATTCAGATAGCAGTCAGAGTCAGTCAGTACCTTTGAAAAACCCCTGACATTTCATTCCTCATACTGAGGACCCAGGACAGCAAAAATTTAGACCAAAATGATTTCTCCAGGCTAGTCAGTATTAGAGAATAGTGCAGAAGTCAGGAAACCTTTGCTGCTGGTTCTCAGTCCACATGCACTGCTTAGGCTTGGAAAGGCTATAAGGTTATAAATCTTTCTGTGAAAACAATTCATGCTTCATGCCATCAACATTGCCTAAAGACATCTGTGTAGGGCATCTCTGGAGGAAGCTCCCATTACTAGACCTACGCAGAAGAATAATGAGAAACTTGCATCCGGTTTGAAAGACATTAATGAGTCTCTCTTGGATACAAAATATTTGTTCAACACCCTTATGGGCAAAGCAACTTACAGCTGGAGCTGGGAGCTCTGGCTGAATAGGATGCATCGACAGGTCTCGGAAGAAGAGTGCACAGCTCTGCAAAGATGGAGTCAGCTTTTCAGGCCCAATTTACAGTTAGGTGCTTACATGTGTCTGTATTGGTTTGAATATATATTATTTAGCACCTGCTTCTCCTCTGTTTGTTCCAGCAGGGTTTCACATGCCATAGAGGTTGAAATTTTGTGTTTCTATCCTCAATAACATCTTTGATAAAAACAACAACCAAACAAAAACCCAAACAAAATATTTTTCAGTGTTTTAAATGAACTGTAGACATAGTGACTGTGTTTCCCTCTCCCTTCCCTCCATATTTCTCTCTCACACACAAATATATCTCTGGGTTTGGGGGTTTGTTTTGTTGTTTTTTTTTTCCTCTCACTGAGCTTGGTGCATCATTGAGCTAATGATGCACAGTCAAGTTATCCAGTATCATTAGATTACCTAAGGCTCTGATCCTAGTGTGCCTTACATATGTGAACATTTAACTCTTTGCATTCAGGGGAATCATTGTGTACACATTTTAAGCACAACATAAAAGAAGCTGCACTTTTCTGGCAGTTCCCAGAAAGCTTGATGCATTCTTTGATGTAATGTATCAAAACTTGAATTATTCCATGAAATGACAAATGGAGGGTAAGGACAACTCCACACTTAATTTGCATTGTGTGCTCTATTAGGGTGTTAAACTTCTCAATAAGGGGCATTAGCATTCTTGTCTGCTAGTACAAACAAATTTTACCTACTAGAAAAGGTACCCTCTCAGGTCAGATGCCAAGTATCTCAGCTTCCTCTTTTCCTGTCCCTTCAAGAAATAATCAGTGTGCATTCTTCTTGTGCATCTGCCATTGTCAGACAGACTTCTCAAGCCATACCAAAACCAGCTGATTCTTCTGCATCAGATTTACTTTTATCACAGTCACTCTACAAGTGCTGGCAAACTATAAATCTGCTGGCCCATGCAGGTACCCCTGCTAGAGGTGTAGGAAAGGGTCAAGAGAGGGAAATGTAGCCAAAACACAGAGAGAGGTCTGGATTTTGAAAAAAATAAACCAACTAGACAGGGAGCAGATGAGAAGGGTACATGGCAGAGGGCTATAACCAAAACTCCAGTTTATCTAATAGGTACAGCCAGTACAAACCTACAGAAGCCAAGGAAATCACATATGTGATTTCACTCAGTAGAGAGCTTCTCTGATGTTGCTTTGCCCTGGCCCTATTCTTGTACCCACACCCCCTTTAGCTTCAATGCTGAAACCAGAGTGAAAGATGAGATTTAAATTAAACACAGTTGCTCTTGGAACCATCACAGACATTATCAGGCTAGTTAGGGAGAGAGAGACAAAATAATTTAGCTTGTGTTCGGCATCCACTGACTGCCAGTCAGGCATTGCCCACCTTCTCCTTTCAGTTTGTTCACGTCTTTTTCCACTGCCTATATACCTAGCCTGATTCTGCTTTCAGTCAAGGCTTCATCTTCCAGGTCTGAGTGTTTAAGCACTGAGGATGTACACTGTAACATAATGTATTACATATTTATCAGGAATTAAACGACACTTAATCAAGCCTTAAGCCACAAGAGTCCTCATGAAGAGAAATGCTTTGGGGTCCTATTTTGGGTGAAATTCTGTTGCTCCCCATTAGCAACCCAAATTGTTTCTGCTACATGAGGCTAATGGGAAATCTTGACCATTTCTTTAGCACCATTACAAAAGCATTAGCTGAACTCATTTGCACACTTCCTTAGCCCTCTCTCTGTGGCAGGCTTATACTGAGATAGTTTGTGAACAAACCCGCACATGTACAGTAAAGGCCGTGTCTTTTGCAAACGGCACATACATTTTATCGCTTTCATGCACAGGAGCCAATTTCTTGAGGAACAGTGCCTATAAATTGCAACTCGAAGGAGAAGAAGATACACTTATTTATTGCATTGCTTTCAAGGAAAAAAAAGATGTTCTTTCTTCCCTTTAATTTAAAGGCTGGGTAAAGAACAGCCCAGCACCTCAGGGACACAGCTTTAGTACGTGCAACGTGGAGGACTCCTTTGCTCACTTGTTTATTGTGGCGAAAGGATTGTGCTGAGGGGCCAAATACCTCTTCTGGTCACATAAAACTGAAGACATGGATTTTTTTTTTTTTTTAACCTTTTTTTTAAGCTCAAAGCCAGATTCTAGTTGTTACTAAAGTATTTTTGGCTAAAGAGCTTTTGCAAAAGCGATGTCCGTTTTGGCAGGAGTTCTCGCACGCACAGCAGCCCCGCAATGCATTAGCTCTCTAGTCCCCACTTCCTGAGGACACTTTCTGTGCTGCACACACCACACGTTTGGGGCCGTCGGGAGCAGCAGCTCCCAGAGAGCCTGCTCTGTATGGCTGGCCACCCTTCGGGAAATAGGCGGCACTGCCTGGCCGGCCTGCTGGAGCAGGTTGACACCACTGTGCTATAAACGCAAAGTAGTAAAAATACTTCCACAACGTTTCGTTACTCGGGTGCTTTGATGCCCTCAGAACTGAGCTTGAAGCGTGGCATTTCTCACAGGGCAGCTTGCAGCTTACATGGAGAGGCAGGGTGGCAAAAACCCCAACAGGCAAGGCCGCCGTGGGGGCTCCTGACTCGGCCCGAGCGGCCTGCCCACCTGCCGGTCAGCTCCGCTCACTCTGCCAGCAGAACGCAACCTGCTTCTGGAAACAGACCAGGAAGGTTGGAGATTTTTCTCTCTCCCACCGAGACTGGACAGCACATCGACTGCCCCACCGTGAGAGGGGCTGAAACAGGACGCATCACAGGAGGGACAGCAACGGCAGGCAGCCCGTGGGAAGCCTGAAGACACCCCTCCACGGCCCTGCCTGGGGGATGGTGGGCGCCCACCTACCTGCACAGGGCGGGAATGAGCGCACCTGTCCCAGCAAAGCTCATCCAGAGCTTTGCCAGAGCTCAGCACCTGCCCTGAACCTCCCCGGCCTGCTGAGGCCTAGGCCCTCTCTTCTCCATCAAGGTGCTGGGCAAAGCGCAGCGTCCCTAGTCCCGCAGCCTCACCCGCAGCCCGTGCGGACCCGCGTCTGACCCCGCAGCCTCGCCCGCAGCCCGTGCGGACCCGCGTCTGACCCCGCAGCCTCGCTCGCAGCCCGTGCGGACCCGCGTCTGACCCCGCAGCCTCGCTCGCAGCCCGTGCGGACCCGCGTCTGACCCCGCAGCCTCGCTCGCAGCCCGTGCGGACCCGCGTCTGACCCCGCAGCCTCGCTCGCAGCCCGTGCGGACCCGCATCCCCCCGCTGCACTCCCTGCTGCCCAGAGGCTGCGGGGCTGTGGGGGGCGTGGGCTGGGTCAGCGGTGCGGCATGGCAGGGCGGCCGCCCGCTGCGGGGACACAGATGGCCAGGGATGGCAGAAGGAAGGGGACAGCCGCCGAGAGCAGCAGGGCAGCATGGCAGCACGGCATCAGCTTGGAAGCAGCAGCCAGCAGGACAGGCGAAGCTGAGGGAGGTGCAGGGCCATTCCCTGCTGATGCCCACAGGAGGAGCCAGGCCCCTGCGCGAGGTGCTGGCCCTGGCCCCCCTCCTCCCTGGCACCCCCCGACAAAGGGGAAATGCTTTGATGCTGTGCTTTTTCCCTCCGAAAAGGACAATCTCATGTGGTTAAACTGCAGTTTGTTATGAGGACTGCAGAAACCTCACTGCTTTAGGGTGTGGGCCAAAATGCAGAGACTGTTTCTGCAGACCGGAGAAAAGCTTCGCTGCCCAGACCAAGGAGTGACTTACACATGTTGAAAGCCAGAAAAGCACAGTAAAACCCAATCTGCTTTTAGACATGTAGGAGAAAGTGAGGATGTGAGATGTGCAGATTTGATGCAATGAAATGGCTGCCAGAAGATGGACTTCCCATTAACTCCTCTGGAGAACAGGAAGATTGCGGAGGGACACTTCCTTCATCCCCCCTGCCTCTCTGATTTGTCCCTTTCATATCCCCTCTGAGCTGCTGCTCAGTGGGGTGACCTTCCTTGCCCACTCAAAGATGTTCCAGCACAAAACGATCAGTCACTCACTCCCTCAAGTAGTCCCCAATTTTCTTTTCTCCCCCTTTTCTTTAGGAGGCAATGGGCTAAGCAGTTGCTTTTTCCAAAACTCTAAGGCACCTGACCAAAGGTGGTGACCCCTTGCTGAAGGCGATAGATCAGACAAGTATCTACAGGAGCACTGAACAATGCACAAATGTATAGAGCTGACTGTGTAGACAATAAATCACCTCTAAGTACTGGTGGCTAGTCCTGGACCAAGTATTTCAGTGCTTTTTGGATGTGTGGGTATGTAGCAAAGCTAAATGCAAAGATTGTTCAGTGTGTAAAGGCAGATGGATTGACCTGCTACAAATAAAAGTCCTTTGTTAATCCACTGTTAATATTAATTCCTGTTTCAGTATTTGCCTCAACTTGAAGGTATTAAATTGTCCACACAATGTTTCTTTACATGTTCTGAACTTTTTCTCATGGCTTCCAAACTATACTGACCCAAATGCCACTGAGATCGTAAAGTGACTTTTTGCCCATCCTCAGCAAGAATTTTGGCAGTTCTGGTTTGGACTTACCTGAGTCATCCTTGATACCCTTGCCTTCAGCAGCCTCTGCCAGCTCATGTCTGCAACATCACTGCACAGAAGCTGCAAGTTACACAGATAGGCAGGGAAACATTGCAGAATTATGGAAAGGTTCTCCATCCCATTTTCTGTGTGCTGTAGCTGTTGAAACAGAGGTGCCATTGGAGACAACATTTCTGACTGTTTTCCAAATACCTTCTGTAAGACTTTTTGAACACTAAAGAAAAAGGGAGTGAAACCTTAAATAGATACCAGAAGCTGTGATACTATCTTTCTCCACCTGCACTTAGGCTCTGTTTTCCCTAGGAGCTTTTAACAGATACAGGAACTATATACTACACTGGCAAAGCACTCCCTGGTGTGATTGCAGCTATGCCAGCAAAGCTCTGTTTTGTACCAGTGTGGGACTGCTCCCAGCTGGGGCAAGCAGCAGTCACACAGGAACTACCAAAAGCCCAACGTTATGCTGCAGAGCTCTGCCACCCTGGCTGCTGCATGGGAGCTGCAGGTGTCCAGCATGTCACACGTGCAGCTCCATGGCCAAAGAACGTATGGCTCCTCCCATGCTTCCTTGAAGCAGCTTTCACGCCGACATGTAAACGATTTATTTGCCCCCCTAGAAAACAGGCATCAAGACAGCACCATCCCTTGTCATGGTGTGTCCTGTGATTATAACAACATCTGTTCATATGGGCCTGGTTATATCAAAAATACCACAAACCAATCCAGCATGGTCATGGCAAGTATCTCTCTGCTCTTGTACATATATAGCCTTAAGGAAGAACTTTTTTTTTAAAGCAGCATTTGTTCATATTAGCCAAGTACTGACAGATACTGGAGCACCTGCAGAAAAGGACCACAGCTCCATTTTTTTCCCACCCCTGAGGGCATAGTCCGGCCCCTCTGCCTGGCATGAAGCATGCTGCTCATGAATGGAGCTCATGTACCAGAAGGAATTAAGAAGACGGAGCAGGACCACAGCTCTCACTCTCGTACTTTGGGGTCCCCTATCTTTTAAAGGTAGGGTGGAAAAACAGACCTTTCTTTTCCTTCACCACTGGCTCATGGTCTGCTTGGTGTTTAAGGCAGATACACCATGCAGCTTAGACAGCAGCCTGCTTGGCACTGCCAGGGTGCATGTGGACCCCAGCACCCTGGCTCCTGCCATGTTTCCAGTACAGCTGAGGGAAATTACACATTTCAGAATAAGATCCCCACACAGGGAGCTCCCCAGCATAGGGAGCGTACACCTAGTTTTAACTAGTCAGCAGGGAGATGCTAAGATAAAAGTATATGCTTCAGAACAGCACTACTAAATCAGCTCTCAGAATTGTGTGGAAACATCAGTTCACTCTTGGGATTCCCAACACACAACCTTATCCTGAAGCTAGAAACTCATATGATTTGTGAAGGTCTGCCCAGAAGTAATCAAACATCATTCCAAACCCAGTGTCAGGCAAAGAGCCTCCCTTTTCAATATCTCTGTTGTCAGAATCTGCTGCCTTGTTTTTAGCACAAAGAAGATGGCACAGAACCTGTTACCAGAGCAGTTGCGTACATCATGTGTTCCCAGCTAGCTTTTCATGCAGGGACATGTCTACGAGCCAGCACTGCAAGAAACTTTTCTGTTTCTCATCTTAAAACGTTGCCTGTGAATTATGAGAATGCACATGAATGAAAAGAACGAATTTCAGTAGCTATTTTTTCAGCACATAAACATCTGTGTCATGGCTTACAGAGAAATAATCAGGTAGAAAGCTAACAATTTTTCTAGAAGAGGATCGTTTTAGTACAACAGTTCTCTTGCATGAACAGAATCAGGAACGATCTTGGAAGAGAAGTCATTCCTAGTTTTGTTATTAGTGTTATATTTACCACAAATAAAAATGTTGAGCATTAACTCTGCCCATGTAATGCTATTTCAGCAGAATAACTGACAGGATAACTGTATCTGTTACTTGCACCAAACGGGTCATTACTTCAGTCTTTTGAAAAAGCTGGTACTTTTCTGAAGCTAAAACTCGCACTCGCCCTGGTGAACCCTGCTGTAGGGATGACCCTACTTCAGTTATGCCCCGTAGCCTTCACTTACATGCAGTATGTCCCACTGTCTTGAAGGAGCTCTGCGTGCACACCATGGCTGTGAACATCAGTAAGGAACCTAGATGTTGAAAACATCGTCTGAATGTTAACAAGCTGCGCTCTTGCTCTTGTTAATAAACTCACTTTATAAAAGAATTCGGGCACTGACTACACGTCCTTGAAAACATTTGTCCTACAAAATATCACTTACATGCTCCAAGCCCAGACACAGTACAATGACAACCAGTTGTGCTCTAGTTTAGTGCGGAAATTTTGAAAGGCTCTAACTGTGCATGTTCCTATGCCACAGTCTTGCAAAGCCTTGTACATTGTGGGAAGGGGTAACCACATTATTTCAGCTGTCACAACTGCTGAACATCTTTCAGATGACTGTGATTCATTCAAGCAGGAGACAGCATAAGAACTGTATCTCACTAACTTTGCAAAGGCATCTGTGGTCCTTAACATGACTGTTTCTCCGACTGGAAATACTACTTAACCTCGTTACCATATGATATGTTTTAAAAGACTTTAAAACCCCCCAGCCCTGCTAATTAGATCTGCTAGGCTGCATGATGGCAGTTTCAAGTGTCAGAAGCATGGCAGTTACACAGAGTTGCAACACCTGTGGGCCTAGAAGTCCACGTGCTTGAAACATAGAGTCTTCTGCCAGGGTCCCCGAGGCCTGATCTGGTATTTGCACATTTGTATACATTCCAGAAAGCTTTTTATTTTTTTATATTGGAACAAAGAACACAGAGATAAGGTCAAAGCAGCTATAGACTAGGTCTCCTCCATTCTGGTTGACTTGAGTAAAAGTCAAGAGCATTATAAGCTAGCAATGCCTTTTCATGCCCAGATTCATAGTAGATGTCCTTACCTTACCTTAACCTACCTGGGGTGTGCGTCCAGAAGGGACCAGGTCAGACAGAGGAATATGGCTTTCATTTTCTCTCGGTCTTCCTCCTTGGACACAGAATGCTCTCTGCCATCGGATGAGCCATCACTTTGTGACTTACATCAGCCAGCAGTGGTGCAGCAGTGTGCACTGACAGACAGACAGCCTCTGATGCTAAGCTCATGTATTCCCTTTATTGAACTGTACTAGTTATTGCAATCAGATTAAGTCACATTTATAAAGCAGACCATCCAGTTGCACTGAAACCGATTATATTCATTACATAGTTTTAATCACTGTCCGGTGAACTGGCAAATCCAATCAAAGCATTAGTCTTTAATTAAAAAAAATTAAAAAGAAATATTCAGACAATAGCCAAGCAATCACATCACAATGCACAGTTACCTAAAATCGCAATTAAAAAGCAGTTAACAAAAAAAAAAAAAAATCACACCTAATCTTTAACTATCAATATAATACAAGAAGCAACAAAGGGCAACAGCATCAAAGCAGATTTATCTAACACTATAAATTCAGTCAGAAGCAGAAGCTCTAAAGTACACTAGCTGAAGCAGGACAATAAAAAATACTGAGCATGGAATACTTTTAATCTCTTCCATTAATATTCATTTCCAGCTGCTTATAATAGCAGCGCCTCATGGCCAAATCATTAGAGTTTTACATCTGGGTTGCAAATGACACTTTGATTGGATGTAATGTTCAAATGGTCCTCCCCACTGTGCCACCGTCAAGTCTTCTGCAGAGAGGTGTCCTGTAGTGCCAGTGGCTCACTGTGCATGCTGGCTCAATGTGTGGTTCTGGAAAGACGAAAAAAGGAGACATGCATGAGGGGCAGAATAATAGAAAGCATGCCCATACCCTCCCACTCAGTACCATTTATGCAGAGCTCGACATAAAAGCTTCTCAATTATTACAAAACAAAATGCAACAAAGAAAAAGTACTCGTAAGTAACAGCTGCCAATATGACACATTTGCTTTGTTCTGACAGATCTGTTAATGCTGGCATGAACTTAGACAAAAAATGCTACAAGCCAAGTACAGCCATGATGATTTCTTTTTTATTTTTTCTTCCAAATCGTATAAAGAAAGCAGCAGCACTTCACAGGTCTTCAGAGATTCCCTCAACTTAACAATTAAAAACCCCACAACAACAAAACCTGAATCACGAGGGAAACCCTTGCCACATTTTACTCTTTATTCTCACTAGTACCGGGTGTGAGTACTGGCAGCGAGAGACACCAGATTGTGACACAGACTTCCCAGTCCAAGAAATACTTCAGCAATAACAGCTGAACTGCCAGTTCAGGTGCCAGAGAAAAACACCCAACAGAAAAAAAAAAAACAACAAACCAACAGGCTGGACATGAAACCTAGAAATTAAATCTCTTTAAAGAATAGACTTTGCTCTACACATTTATTTCTGCATTTTAGAGTCTTTTTTGTTCCCATTATTACTTTTGGTGCATTTGTAATAGCCACATGTCATCGCAATACCTCATGGCAGAGGATGCTGACCTGTCCTGCCACTCTGTGCAGAAGCCAATAAATCATGAAGTCAACCTTGGAGAGGGAGTATTTTTAGAGCAGCACCAAGTCACCTACATTTGGTGTGCTGACTGAAATGCCAGTCCTGTGTATAAGCTCATCTTTATTTGTATAATTCAACAACTATTTGAGCAACTAGAGAGGTGCTTCATGGGGAGCTTTTCTTAAGCTGAGTTCTCAGCATCACCAAATACAAAAATTCCTTTGCATTATTTCAAGCCTAGGCAATTTTACTCATCTCCATCTGCCTAATAACAGAGCTGGGCAAGTTCGCCAGCTTGAAGAATAAGTTTTTAAACATGAAATGAATTTTGAATCTAATTATTTATTTACAATGATGAAGTTTTAAAATAAAGCTATTTTAACTTTTCATAAATCATCTGGCCCTGCTATGCTATCCCCAGTTACATCTTGATCAGGAGAAAGAACGATCCCCTCCAATTTATCCAGGGATGACATCTCCCTTATAGAAACACGTCTGTGGAGTGGGCTGTGGGCAGCCCGTGATGCATGAGGCCAGGCAGCAGTGACCCCGTTTGCAGGCCGGAGCATTTCTGGACCATGCACTCCCAAAAAGTGACCACCAGGTGTCAGAAGTGTTGCTGAGTTCCCAAATCGTGGCAAAAGTTCCGTGCTACTGTGGCAGGCAGGCTGCAGGAAACTGCACTGTAACCGTCAGGCTGGAACGAGCCAGAATGCCACAGAGGCGGCAGAGGCATCACAGCTGCCGCACACACAAAAGGCGTCCTTGTGAAATTAAATACAAATACAATCAACTGGTGTAACCACAAAATAACCGTACCTTGGTTAGCACAACACTATTCCTCTGAGCACACCCAGTCTGTGATGCTAAGTATTTTGGAATCAAAACCCAGAAGTACTGTGCAAAGAGCTGGAGAGCTTACCAAGGAACCAAGCATAATACTCAAATAATGACAGGGGAATTGACAGTTGAAACTACTTTGCTTTTAGATAATTTAACATCATCAAACATGAAATCCAATTGCTTACTATTTTGCTACAAATGGAAATTTTCTTGCCCTTAAGAAGGGACGACCTTTGCAGTGCTGGATGTTATTCTTAAGCCAACTAATGACTTCATGAAAGAGGATGGATGGAGCTCTACAAACACAATGGCAGCACGGACTTGTCCACCTAACCTAGCTAGGAAAGCATGAAAATATGGAAGAACACACAGACCACTCTGTGCTCAGACACACTCCTCAGCATTTTAACAATGACTGTGTTTCTTGTGCACTTCATTACAGATCTATTTTTAGGTCATCTTGAATATCAATTAAAAAAAAAAAAGTGGAAGGTTTACCATCTTCAAATGAGGAGAAGGGCCTTTCGTGGTAAACAAATCCATACTTATTTAGGCAGTGTCACTTAAAAGATAATGCACAATCAGCACTAGATGCATGACACATAGTCTACAGTCAAAGAACATGATTTCAAACTTGTGTGGCTGCTGCATTGATTACACCAGGCAGGTCAATAAAGGAATGGTATGTGGCTCTAAATCTGATAATGAAGCTTTCATTCTAAGTCCTCCCTCCTCAAACACAGCTTAATAATATGTTCTGAACAGTCCTAATACAATGAATATAGTGGATTTGTGAGCAGAATTTACACAAAGAAACAAACAGATTATGCTCAAACCCTGCAGCTGTTCAGAGTTGGGTCAGGTAGGAGCTGAGAAGCTAGCCATAGGGGCTACCAGTTAAAGCCAAAAAAACCAAGCCCAAAAAAAAAAAAAAAAAAAAAAAAAAAAAAAACCAAAACAAAACAAAACAACAAAATCCTCATCCAAAACAAAATCCTTACAATTTTTCATATGCAAATCTTGATTTAGTCTTACTATCTTGGTAAGGTACCATTTATTCCCTTTGCATGCATTACTGTAGTCAATATGCTGACTAGTCCCTGGACCAGTGAATTAACATAGCCACATTTTACAGAGAACCTCTCAAATATAACCTGTAATTGCTATAGATGCAGGAGCTGGTGAGCACTGAATCCTCTTCCTGCTTTTCAGAGAGCAGGTCCTGCACAAGCCATGTGCATAAAAGCACAAGGCCTATGCACCCAAGAGCTAGTGAACACCAGACCATCAAGTTTCTGCATGTGCAAATACTGCATAACCATCACTGCTGGGTTTTTAGAAGATCCACGAAAGCCTACCCATATCCACTGCAACCAGTAGAGGTTTCTCACCTATTAAAATGTTATTTCAGACCACACAAACATGCTTTCCAAAAACAGTCTGGCAACCTGTTCCTATTACCAGCAACTGTCACGTCTTATCTTCTTGCTTCTACTCCCTCTGCCCCGTGTGTGTGCAGCTTATTGGAATTGTGCTTTGCAGATGTCAGAAAGCATCCGAGATGCTCAGTGCTTATGTCTCTTCTCACACATGTGTTTTGCATACCTGACCCATGCTTTATCAGATAACTTTATTAGGCATCTGTCTATGCCCACAAAGAAAATTCCCCTGCTTGACCCAGACTTTCAGAGCAATTGGCAAATAAGTCTGGTGCTGGTTTCTGCCCTGCCTGAGCAGAAAAAGCTTGGACTCCAGTGCTATGCTGGGCTGTGGGCAGCAGAATGAAACCAAAAAGGCCAGGAAGGAGTGTGATGCTATAGGAATGCTGCTCCCCAAGTTGCCTAAGGGAACTTCACCCAGCATTCCAGCAGGCAGGTGAGCTGGCAGGAGACAGCTCAGGCAGGATTTTTCAACTCTAGAAGTTGTAGTTTAAAAAAAAAAAAAAAAAAAAAAAAAAAAAAATTAAAAAAAAAAAAAAGTCTTAATGGGAAGTTCCAAAGGGAAAAATGAAACCTCTCCAGGCACACTCATGTGTTTGCACAGGTCTGCCTGCTCACAAGGACATCCATACACGTATGCTTCTGGGGGCTGGCAGGAGGCAGGACATCATTCAGAAGCTGCACAGTAAAAATGGTTCTTCACAGATCCTGTTAGCTCCCCTGGTTTATGCATGGCTCACAGCTGATACCCCACTGAATACATCATTCTGAGACACTGCAGCTGGAAAACTCTACAGCAGCACTAAGTCACCTGTCAAGACCACGTAAGTCACAGCTTATTTATAGGATGAGGTTGGAAAATTCCTTCTTTCCTTAAAAATCATGCAAAATGGGTAACAATTTCCTTAGCCACATCAGCGGGAAAAACGCAACTACTTTGAGCCTCAGGGCTCTAGCAGTGTTTAAGTGGAATTTTCTACTGGCTGCACAATCCCCATATGAACCATTTGTAGAAGTGCCTGTGACCAAGGAACTGGGAGATGGGTTTTGCAGGAAATGAAAAGATTTCAAAGACTGGTTGATTATTGTCTGCATAGATACTGATTGCTCTCCAGATCTTCCCTGGGGACACCCCCTGCCTGCCCTCTGGATGCGGATCAAGCCATTTGCACAGGACATCTACAATGAATATTTCTCTGCTTTTCTACACGTATTATTATGAAAACACTGGCATGACAATCTCCATTTTCAGAGCACTGTGTCAAGAAGGAAAGCATCAGGCTTGAAAGATGATCACTTACAGCAGTTCAAAGAACTCTTACAAGCTATATAAAGATCGAGAGAAAAAACACACACAAAAAAGCAGCACATGATGGAGCAAAGCTCCAAGCCTGGCAGTCAAGCTGGGAGTCTCCCACACTGCAGTGACATTCACTGCCAACAAGTCACAGGTGTACTACACAGGAGCAGGTGAAAAAAATAAAATGCAACTGCGAGGGGCGTGCTAATGGTTTGAGGCCATAATACATCCAGGCTACAGTGCCATTGTGCATCTGTTCTGTATTTAGATGTTTTGTAGCAGCCGCTCAGAAGCATGCTGCCCATGGGTGTGAGCACACACACCTAAAACACCTATGTTATACAGAGTTTAAGAAATGTCACAACAAGGCTGGCAATGACCCCCACCCTGAAGTGAAATTTATAAGCCTTCTGCAGTTATATAGAGATTGGGACTCTGATGAAAGGTTATAAAGCCTCTCTCTCTCACTCCCCCTTCCAAATCCTATTAAAATGAGCAGAAAACATTCCCTAAATCATTTCAGTGGGAATTATGGAGGTAATAGATTCATGCCACAAATAGCTGATGTGAAACAGGGTTAGCTATTAGGTGACCTGTGTGGATGAGCACACTGGATGTTTGGGAGAGGAGGGACATAGTACTTGATGCTTGTACATCACTTCTTCAGAGCCAGTTGTCCAGCCCATGCCTTGGTGCCTGGGGACACTGGGGTTGCTGCAGCACTACAAAACCACTCAGACTGGAGGCACCAACCCTAGACTGGAAACACCAACCTCAAGGTGATACATGAGCATGGCTGCCTAATTTTTGACATGGAAGATAATTCCTACTAATCCCTATATTTTTCCCAACATGCAGGGTGTCCTCCAGACCCAGGCAAATGGCCAGGTAGTTTCTTTCCCTGCCTGTCCCCACCTCCCCGTCCAAGTTTCTGCCACCCCTTCAAGCTCCATCCAGCTCCAAGCCCAAGGGATCAGTCTTAGCCAGGCCGGGCACTGTGCTCCCTTCCTTACCATTCTCTCGCCTTTGCCCCTTACAGGCAGGGCCAGGGGGAAACAAGAGAAGCAATCCCTCCATTGGCTGTCAAAACACACAGCTTGCCAGACAAAAACTAAACCTTAGATTCAGTTATTGACTTGAGGCAAAGGTTCAAGTCTCACATTTGAGACTTGATAAAAAAAGACAAAACAAAATGTCCAAGTTGCTACAAACAGAACTTCGACTGTCTAAATATTTACAAAATACCATCTGCAGCATTCTTTTTTCAAACAATGTTTTGCATCTTTTTTAATTCAAACTGCTCCAAAAATCTCTCAGCTGTTCCTCCCCATTACACATCATAAGCACACACACATATGTGCACAGGTACTATTTCCCTCTAACACCGATCTATAAAGATGAAAATCTTTATGCCTTGACTTTATAAAGGGATTACTTTAGGCAGAGGACACAAGATGACCCTTGCTTTCACCATCAGAGATTATGCTCTCTACAGAAAGCTGTGAGCCTTAAATTGGTGCTGCTGTAATCCTAAACTGGAGAGGCATTCAGGGGATGCCATGACCCAGAAGAGCAAGAGGGGAAAAAAGAACTTTTAGAAAAAATCACTGAAGGGGAGAGGGGTAAAAGGGAGAGAGAAAGGGAGAAAAGGAGAGCAAGCTTGCTTTACAGAATAAACCTATTTAGTTTTAATTTCGGGTTACTACTTTCCCTTTGCTATCAGACTCTAAAGAAAAATCACCTCTGCACCCTCTTGCAGTTTCTATGTGCTTATTTTTAGAACTGTTTGACAATTATCCAAGGGTCTAAGACTAACAGATGGCCTGTCTTAAAGCCTCATATGTTCACTAGTTTGCACTTCTGACAAACAGTAAATGTACTCAAGAGTGTGCCATAAACAGGGTTGAATGAATACTCAGAACACAATTTAGTTAATACACTTCATTAAAACTGATAGTGGTAACCAATGCTTCCCATAAACCTAGGTGTTAATTACCATTCCAGTTGTTTCAGGTAACCCTTACCCAGTGATACTGATATCTTTAGATCATAGTTTTTCAGGAAATACAGTATTATTTCTTTCCTGCCCCCTGGCATTTCACCACCACATAAAATGCTGGTAAAAAGTGAACTCCAAGTTATCGTGGTACTCAATAAAATAAAAAGATGTCAGGCAAGCCAGGCTCACATGTCCCTTCGTTATTTGAAGAATCCCTTGAAATGGAGGTAGAGGCAAAGGAAAGGTGGCATGTCCTTTGTGAAAGGAAACGGCTGCCTGTTACTGCTTCCTTCATCTCTGAGCGGCTGCTAAGTTGCCATGCGTCAGTCAGTCCCCGTGTCAGCACGCTCTGAGATGGCACTTCAGCAAATGCAGTTAGGAAGCTGTCCTTTACAAGTTATTGAACCAAGGGAAAAAATAAAAATCGCTTCTGGTGTCTAAGGAAATACGCCTGGAGGTTTGCTGTCAGCTCAAGAGCGAGGTTGCCTGTTTCCAGTGAAAATATCTGAGTCTGACTTATCTGATGCTCGCAAATACGTGATTAGTCTGGGGTCAAACACACCTTTCACTAGCATCGGGACACAACAATACCTGTCAGTGCCAGAGTGAAGTGAGCCCTGGCAGCCCTGGGGCTTCTGTACCTGCTGAGGAGGCTGAGCAGCACCCTTGGAGCCCAGCTCATCTGGAAGACAGCCTGAGCTACCTCCAGAAACATGTCTGGCTCCTGGTACTGTGTCTGGAGTCAACTGGAAAATTCAGAACTCAAGAATATTTATAGGGAACAAAAGCCCCTCCAGATGTGACTAAATACTGCCTGCTTTTTCCTACACAAGCCACCTTTTTGTGACTGGCATGTTCCTATATTGAAATACAACTGCCCAGGCATTGGTCTGTAAAACCCAGGCACACCCAGAAGCACCTCCACACTGCTGCCTGCCTTTGTTCTGCACCCCAGGGGCTTGTGTGCTCTGCTGCCATCCTGCATCAGCCCAGCATTGTACTTGCTCGGTTTTCTCTCTATACTTACACGGCTTCTGTTAATTTTAATGTGTTCTTGGATTTTGATAGACATGTCTGTGTTACTCTGGGCTTGGAAAAAAAGTACCTTTCTTAGAGTTATATTACCCAGCATCAGTCTTTTCTCACACCAGCTAAGGACTTTTTAGATGATTTATGAATTTAATTCCTCTTTTAATTCAGGTTGTTTAATCCTAATCAGACTTTGACAACTCACCTAACACGCTTTTCCCCTTTCCACTTGAGACTAATAATTCTGTATTGTCAGTCTTCTAGACCTGACATCTCTTTTCTGTTCTCTCAAAACTCAGAAGAAGCCAAGGTGAGCCTATTACAGGTGAACTCCAAATGCAAGCCTAAGCCTCCATAGCCTCTCATATTTGATTAAATGCCTCACCAAAAAGTCTGTACATGTCTTTGAAAACCACTGGGTAAAACACTGAAGCACAAAAGCAAACTGAAGCCTTTGGGAAAATTTCCCTACCACGGAACTTTGGAAATAAACCCCCCAAGAGAATACATTATTAAGAGATAACTGGAGTCTGCTGTTAGAGAAGCTAGCCGTAAACACACCATGATTCACTGAGGCACCCAATGAAACCAGGGAGCTAATAATACCTGTCCTGAGGGACTACACACTCCTGAGAATTTCACTCAGAAATGCAAATTTATCAGCATCCTTCTGAATTGTAGTCTACAGTATACCATATGCAAGATCAAAACAGGCTGAGAAGAAGAACCTTACACTTCCTACATATAAAGAGAGAGGGACAAATTCACTGTTGTCAGAAGTGCATAAAACTAGAATATTTTTAGAATGTATCCACTTCTTCAGTCCCACCATTTCTCCCTGGTCAGAGCATCAGAGAAAGCCTGCGCTGCCCACAGATACCCTCCTTTGCCCGTGCTACACCAAAAACTCCAATGTACGATCCAGTGCTGACCTGTGTTTTGCTACTTACAGGTCCTGCTTGGGGAAGCAATGGCATTTCAAAATGTTTCCAAGAGGAAAAACCATTTCTCAGGAATCCTTCTTAGGTATTCCTCTCAAAAACACAGTTTGTCAATTTGTTTGAAGCATATCTCATCAATCTCTCCTTGATCCAAGCTAAATCACATTGCAGAAGCCAGTTAATTGTCCATTTTTTTTGAGAGTTGGCATCTTTCATTATGGGACCCTCTGTGACACTTCTATAAACACTACATGATTTCCTGATGGGATGGCATCCTCTCAACCTGCTTCTCAAACAATACTTTGAGCAAAAGGGAAATGCTTTATATAGTATAGCAACCACTAGTCAAAACACATAGATAAAAGCTTCATTCAGTGACCATTTGCAAGTGAATATAACACAACAAAAGTCAGGAAATACGAAGTTGAACCTCAAACTGGCTCCTCAACTTGCTCTGCTGTTCTTTGGTATGGCAAAAGTCACTGATTTTTTGGTAGTTTTTTTTTTCCTTGGCAATAGTTAAGATACTCTTGGTGCTAAGGATCACATATAAAGCAGTTGCAACCTTAACTGTGAATTTTAATGTAAAAATTAACAGGAGCACATCTTGCACTCTACACTTAGGCAACATCCTCCATTGAATGATTGGAGTTGCAGCTGAACCAAGTTCCTTGGATTAAATAAACAAGTGTGGACAGCCAGACTTCATGTAAGCCATGCCTACTTGAAGTACATCATCATCCTTCTATCTGTAATTCTTTTAAAATGCAGCAACTAAAGTAAAATTCCCTGTAATGGAATACTGATCTGGCAAATGGTATAGCCTTGTGTTACCATTTTTAATTAGAGGCAGGTAAATATTCCTGTCACGTGGCATGCACATGTTGCTTGGGCTGACAAAATGGCCAGTCGCTGACCTGTTGCCTTGTATGTAATGGGTGTCATCACTGGTTTCTAATTTCAAAACGGGCATAAAAGCCTTCCAATGCAAGTCTCTCTGCTATAAAATAGCACATAGTTTACAGAAGTACTTTACATACTGCTTCATTAGTGTATGTGCCACCATCAGAGCAGAAGTCTGGATATGGGATTGTGTTTAACCTACTGTCCACTGCCTTGAGAAATTCAGCCCAAAGGAGCCAGCAGTATGAAAAAGCCACACAGGCTTTGTTACTGTAAGTAAAAGAAGGGATGAAATATGACCAACATGAGCTGTCTCCTTCAAGACATCACAAGACAAAACTGTGAGGCAACATCACTGTGGTATGTGTGTGAATGTTAAAAATTGGGATTTTCCAGCCAGTGCTGCTCTATTACAACAGTCACTGGTCTCAGGAAAATCTGCCTTCTAAACAGCAAGATGCTACATTTTAAACCATTACAATTTCATGTGACGATTAAGAGCATGTGTGGGCCCCAAAAGTGGACACATTTTTAAGTATCATAGAATGTTTTGTGTTGGAAGACACCTTAAAGTTATTTTAGTTCCAACACCCTCCCATAGGCAGTGATAACTTCCACTAGAATATGTTGCTCACAGCCCTGTCCAACCAGGACTTGAACACTTCCAAGGAGTAGACATTGGCAGCTTCTCTGGGCAACCAGTTCCAATGTGTCACCACCCTCACAATGAAGACCTTCCTAATATAAAATCTAAATCTAAACTTTTTTAAAGACATAACCCCTTGTCCTATCACTACATTGCCTAAGTTACTCTCCAACTTTCTTGCAGATCCTCCCTCAAGTACTGGAAGGCTGATAGGTGTCCCCAAAGCCTTCTCCTCTCCAAACCCAGCTCTCCAAGCCTGTTGTCATAGGAGAGGTGCTCCTACCCCCTTATTATTTTTGTAGCCCTCCTCCAGACATGCTTTTCTTATGCTAGGAAATAGAGAGCTGAACACAGTACTCCAGAAGGGAGAATCACCTTCCTCAACCTGCTGGTCACATTTCTATGTTCTAAATCTCCTCTCTACTCCTTTTGGAGACATAAGGATGTCATGCACCAATGATAAATATGCTATATACAGTTAAATCTCAATGTCCATGGCATTTATTCAGATTTAACTGAGTGAATACAACACATGAGGAGGCTTTGTCTGTTTCTGCATGGTGCAAAGTTGTGGCAATTTGGTTCTGCAGACATGTTCTGCATGGAAGTGACCTTGGGGTGTCCATAGGCCTGCATAGGACACAGAACAGAAGACACACAACACGTTCTGCAGTGAATCAGCTGAAGCAGGGCTGACTTGATAGGATCAGGGCTATTTCTGCCAAATCTGGGATGTCTCATATGATGTTGGGGTGACAGAGCCTCTTTGAACTCAAGTTAATCTTACACAAAGCCATAAACAGTCTCTACACTGGTCTTACATCTATCATCTACATTTTTCCAAGATCCCATCACCTCATTAAGGACACACAGTTCAGTATCTTGTAAGTTATTCTATTAACATGAAACATGAAGAAAGAAGAAATCATTAGCAATCCACCCATCAGTGGTTGGTGCACGAGTCGGGTCACTGCACGTGCACACCCAGCCTGTGCATCAAACGTTCCTGCCTCGCCTCCATTTAATATAAGCAGAAATTGCAGAACAGGCACAACCTGGAAACAAGATGTAGTCTAAATTATTTTACCTTTCTTCTTTTCTCCTCTGGACAAAGGGAGATATAAAACTACTCTCAAAATATGTTAAGGCACAGCATTAATTAACTGAACAGTAGTATATGACTGAATATACTTCTCTGAAAGCAGCTTCAGAAAGAGCGAGCAGCAAGGCTATTCCAGGGCTGCTTTCAGGTCCCTGAAGTTAGGCTGGAATGAAAATACTGACAGTCTTCCCAACCAGCACAGAGCTGCAGGCAATGACAGCCTTATACACAAGCCTAGGTGCATAAAGGCAAATTACCATTTGACTTCGTAAGTATTCCTTCTTTTTTCTGATCTACTCATCACGAGTGTTCCATGCATCTGATCTCACAGAGCAGTAAGAACAGATAACGTCTTGTGCTGTCACTCTGAGAAGACTGGCCCTGGGGAGCAGGCCACAGAGCACAAAACCCCTGCCCTCACTCCAGCAGCCAGGGCTGGAACTGCTGCTCCGGCTGCCTTTCCCTGGATGAGGCAGTAAGCCCCAGGATTTCACCCTAAGTCCCTTACTCAGCAGATCAGAGGCACACCCAAGGCCTTTTAAATTTCTTCATGGAACTATTTTTCAAATTCCTTCCAAGAGTAGAAGTGATGAGGGCTCTGCCAGCACTACAGCAGTACAGTACCACTCCAGGATTTCCTGTCTGGAATTCAGGCTTCACAATATTGCCTGAAATACAACACACACAACACATTTGTATGACTGAGAAAACACAAGGCGCTTGCCACACATTTATTATCTTCCTAGGGAAATGATATAGAGGACAAAAGAGACTATATTTACTCCCTCCCCAGCTGCTTTTACAATCGAATAATTTATTTCTCCCAGACATAAATTTCAGATTTAAACGAAATCCCCAAAACCTAAAGATGCCACATGGTAGAGGCTAGGGCAGTATTTCTTTCTGTTTGGGAGATGGAGTGCTTAAAGCCTGGTTCTGCTAAGCAGTAGCCTTAAATTTTTGGGTGGGCAAAGAGACAAGCAATTAGACTGTGGCAGGCCTTAGATGCAAAACCAGACAAACGTGATTAGTACCTTCATACACAGAGTTAAGAATACCTGGTTATTGAAAATAATTTTCTCGGTCCATTGGGGTTTATCTAGGTTTAGGCTGAGATATCTGTTTTTTCTGCAGCAGCTGCATGCGGGGATTCTTTTACAACATTCTCCTTACACAGTAGCAAGATGCCATTCACATTTCTGAAAACTGAGGTGCTTTCCAAGATGTAAGAAATTTCTGCTATTAGAAACAACTGTATTATCTTACAGAAAAATAAATAAAATACATCTCCCAGCCCTTCTAGACAGCAGCAAAGATAGTAGTGCTTTTAAGGGGAATGTAGAAATCCAGAGTATAAATTTGTGTTAACTGTTACAAATATATCCATCTGTTCACAGACTGACTAGTGACTGAAACTGATGAATCCACCAAAATGTAATTTTCGAGCCCACTAGCGTCTGTTCTCTTCTAGTAATAAAGTAAATGCTTTTCAATCACGGTACTGCCTTTGAATGCCAATTTCTACTTAAGTAGGTTCAGGTTCTCTCTAAAAATAATAATAAAAAAAATTAAACCAGCAAGTGCCTTTTCTTTCCAAAGGTCAATCTATGCTTTTAAAGAATAGGCAACATTTCAGCAAGGCAGAAAGGACAAAACTCCAATCGGATAAACGGGCTGCGTAATGATGGAGAACCACGGCTACCTCAGGTTTCCTGAATAGGTTGTAGGACAGAACTTGGCACAGTCTGATATTGAAGCTTGTATCTCTTTTACTGCAGACAAGAAATTCACCAAAATATATAAATAATGAATGTGGCTGGGGATCTCTGCTGGTAATACTGCTGGTTCTGCAAGATGTGGGAGCAGAAACATACACTGCTCCATGCTTTTCTTATTAGCAAATCTCGGTTCTCCAACAATAAATACAGAACATTTTATTGGAGATGGCTTTTGCAGCACATACAATATAAGTTTCAGCTCTCTGAAAGTGCCAGCAAATTGCAGAAAGATAAGTTACAAAGACGTACTTAATTTGCTGTGATGAATTGTGTGCATGCTTCAGTGATCAAAACTGCAGCTGAGACCTATTATATTTAATGATCTAGACATTTCTTGTGAAAACACTCAGGCATATACTGTTATGTCTGGACAAGCAACCCTGTTTTGCTCTAGCAGCAAGCAAATGAAGAAGCTGGACTCTTAAAAGGATGCTGTACACCACATCTGCTGAGGCTGATCGAGCTCCGCTATTTTCCTTAAACAATGCTTATGCTGTGCCCTTTCCAGTGCAGCATCCCTCTCCTTGAAAAATGAAGTCAGTTCCTTTAGATGCTAGCGACACTTACAGGAGGAAGCAGAGCTAATCTCTGCTCAGACCCCAAACTACGTTCCACAGCAGTTATTACAGCAGAAGAAAATCAAAAGAGGCTTATTAGACATCTCCTCCCACCAGCAAAGAAAACTTGTGACAAGACTTTCTGGAAAGAGAACAAAACAAAAACCTTATTTGCTTATGTGTTACACAAGTGCTCTGTTTCTATATTTAGGACTACGTCCTGCTTTGAAAGACATGTGCTACCAAGCCCTCTAGGGCCAAGCAATAGTACCCGGATCTGCTGTCCCTCAGGACACCACGTCCACACAGCCTGGCTTTACCCAGAGCAGCAGAAAACAGGGCTTCTTACCACCTTCCTAGGGGGATGCAAGTTCCACCTTCTGAACATATGAAGGACTCCTGAATAAAAGTTCTGAGGGTTCCAGGCCTTTACATCTGACTCCTCCAAAATCTTCCTGCATTGATCTGGGTGTTTCACTGCTTTAGTACATTTGTAAAACAGGGGAAAAAAATCCTCAGAAAAAGTGCTGGTAAATTTAATTCATTCTTGGTTACAAAACCTACAGAGATCTGCAGAGAGAAGCCACACAGAATATTCTCCTTACCGCACATTCAAGAGCTCATTTTCTCTCTCCCTGGTCAGCTTGAATCTCTTTCCATCATTCACTGTTCCACAAAACAGAGCAAAACAAAAAAGTGCATCTGGCTCCAAAAAGGGATTTCAAGTGCTATTTTGTTCACCTGAAGAGCTGCTAAATGCTATCACAGTGGTAATTTGTGACAGTGTGGTAAAGAATGAAGAAAACGTATTTGTTAATTGTTGACATAACAAAATTAATTTTCCATCTCTAAACTTTTTCTCTTCTCTCCTGTGAGTTCTGATGCAATGTTACTGACTGGCACCGCTGAAATGCCAACTTGCATTTCTCATCCTTAATTTCTCTCTAAATGTCATTAGTAATTGTTATTGCCAGACCAGAGAGTGCAATCTGGTCCTTCCGAAAGAAAATCCATTTCTCATTTTTCTCCTGTGCTTCCTTCTTCTGGTCAAGGATGGATGTTTAACAACACACGTGTTCTGCTTCCAAGAAGATGGGAACGCATTAATGTATCTGAAAGTAAAACATTCCTGCTTTATTTACTCACATATAGCATACCTGGATCTTTATAGATGCCCAATTACATATTTGGGAGAGGTTTTAAAGCACATCTTTTAAGAACAGCAACGAGTCGTAACTGAATAAAGCTAGGGGAAGGAAACACCCTTTGATCTGTATATACAGACACCTCTCTGGATGCTCTTTTTTTTTTGTTGTTGTTGTGCAACACTGTTGTCAAATACGAGAGCATGTATCTGGGGTTTGGTCTCCTCTCCCAGGCAACCAGCAACAGAACAAGGGGACACAGTCTCAAGTTGTGCCAGGGGAGGTATAGGCTTGGTATCAGGAGGAAGCTCTTCACAGAGAGCGATTTGTCATTGGAATGGGCTGTTCAGGGAGGTGGTGGAGTCACCATCCCTGGAGGTGTTTAAGAAAAAACTGGATGAGGCACTTTGTGCCATGGTCTAGTTGACTGGATAGGGCTGGGTGCTAGGTTGGATTAGATGATCTTGGAGGTCTCTTCCAATCTGGCTGATTCTATGATATTACATGATTTTTCTCTCTGCCACATGGAAAACAAACCTCTTCAGTGAGATGTGCAAATTGATCTAGTTTTGGTTTGGATTAATGCATCGCCCTCATCAACCCACCCAAGTGAAAATGGTTTCTACCTCTAAGCGGAGAGGTGAGCGTAGACATCTGCATGCAAAGGAAAACTTGCACGTTTAAAATGTTGGCTCCCTGCATATCCTTATAGGTTGTGAGAAAGATTTGTATAGTTATGTGCAGCTCCTACAGATCCTGGTCTCCAGTACTTTGAGGCAAGTAGTACATTTGCACTTGCAGTCAATTTGAGGAGGGGCTCTCTCATGACAGACCTTCAGCTGGGCTCCTCATAACCATCACATCTTACATTTGCACGTCTGCATTATATTCTGTAATGTATATAAAGCAAAGAGTTCAAAACTAGGCTGCATTTCCACATCCATTAACTAAAGGCATCACATCTCAGAATAAACAGACATTTGGACATTTCCAGCCAGGAACTGTGCTTTCAATAAACACAATTGATGCATATACATTGTCTCTTGGCGGCTTACACTCCTGCCCATCTGTTGGGATGGCATGGTGCCTATGCAAAAGTTGGTTGGACCCTTGCCCTAGGGCATAGATGACAGGCAACGACGGGTTTAGCTGGGCAGCCTGTGCACCAGATCCAAGTGCCATCTCTGCTGTAGGAAGCCCCTTCTGTGTGCCAGTGCTGCCACATTGGAACGACATGCCTCCTTACACTTGATCACACATGTTGACACTTGGGTGCGCTTAAGTGCATTAATGACTGAAACGATGCCTTTCACCTGGCTCCCTTCTTTTTTTCCCCCCACTCTGCATTGCTGCTGGGCTTTCTGCACATGGTAATGAGAAGTTGTACACACTTTGTTAGCCAGAGCCAGCCACAGAACGGCGTTAATGGTGTAAGAAATGAAGGAGGGCTTTTTGTTGTGGGGCATGCTACTCCAGTGCCAGACATTTTCAAGCTTCATCTCAGGTAAGTCTTCACAGACTTTCCACATCTCACTGAAGATACATCAGGGATGATAAAGATGTAGCAATGTATCAATCATAATCTTTCCAAATAATAATAATAATAATAATTTTTAAAAAGCTACACCTTGTCACTATTTCAAACACAAGGCAATTCAAGATTTCTGCACCATCCTGTTTCTGTAGAAGCATCCAAACAAATATGCTATGTGGTCTGGATTGCATGGCTGCTCCCACTGCTTCTCCAGCCCCAGACACAGGAAACACCATCTCATTTCGTGCTAGAGAAGAAGGTGCTGACAAATCACACAGAGGTGCATGTACATGAACAGCCCTTGTTCTTACGTACAGTATTAACCTCTGTGGATGTCAAGGCCAGGAAACCTCCTGAGAACCTCAACAGAAGCTACTGCAGTGCCCAGTGACAGCCTCACATAGTCTGTGACAGTGTTTCTTAGCCTGGGTCCTCAGGAAATCTTTAAACAGCCAGATATTCCCCCTCCCCCGAACTTAAACACACGTAGTGAAAACCTGAGACCTACCAGGTACTACTCTTGCCTACTGTGACAAGAGATGAGAGATAAAACTTATGGTTTCGCAGTCCATAAAGAACATTCAGGCAGACAGACTCAACATGACAGGTATGTGCCTACAGCACTTTTAATTTTTAATTATTGTTAGTTATAATTATCTGACTGCGTCTGAATGAAACCCAGCAATATGGCTGCTATTCTAGTCATTTATTAGCTTTGCAACTACTAATAATTAAAATTTAACAATACTCCAAGCACCACAGCAACATTTTTTGAGAAATACTAGCCAGATCTGGCAGAATAACTGCCTAGGTCATTGTCAGGTTTTTAAAGGACTAACATTTTACTGAAAAAGAAAAAGAGAAAAAGAAAAAAAAAAGGATTACAGATTTTTAAGAGTCTATCAAGAAGCCAACTCAAATGCAAAGATATCAACTCTGTTTAAAAGAAGAAACATGGATTTTACTTGTAGAAAATTAATTCTACACAGGATTTGGTGAGTACTTCACAGAAAACTTAGAAAGATCTCATGGTTTGTTTCCAGCAATAAGCTCCTGGTAGCTAACACTGAAGTCATATGTAAGTTCTGAAATACAGCAAGAGCTACATTAAGTGGAGGTACTGCCACATTGCAGGTCTCATTTGTCCTGCTACCCCCACACTCTCTCTGGGGGAAAAAAAACTATTTTCTGCAGGTTCACTGAAATGCCATAGAACTGCTTTCTCTAACTGAGTATACGGACATTGGAACCTACAAGCACAGAGATATTTCACTTGTGAAAACATAGGGTTATGTTGAAGAAGAATTTTACTTCCTCTTAAGTAAGCTTTCTTGTACCACCATAACGCAGGTAAAGCCTATTTTTCAAGTATGAACTGGAGACCTGAACCACTAAAAGACTTTGACTAACTGGGTACAGACCTGAAATTGCTTAAGTATTTCTTTAGTGCTCTGACCACTGGCACTAAACCAAGCTCTTATGTGTAGCCCTTGTAGGCTTGCCTGGGTGCAGGCGGGTCACGTACAAGCCAAGAGGCTCTCAATACCTCATCATGCTTCAATGGACACTGCTGTTCCCAGATGGCTGCAAGGACCACTGGCACAAGCAGCTGGAGATGTTGCTCCTCAGTGTTCCACTCAGGGAAGCCACTGCAAGAAGCATCCACTTTGGGCCTATGTGGTGGCTTGCTGTGGTGCTCACTTAAGCTGGGCAGGATGCAGACCTCTGTGAGAGACACATCTAACATCAAGCTGACATTAAAAGAAGACTCAAAAAAAAAGAAAAAGAAAACCTGCTTAGGGCTTATTCTGCTGTAATCAGCAGAAGGAATCCCAAGGACTTTGATGTGGACCAAATCAAGCCCCTGGAGGACGTTCATGGTAAATCATTATTAATAAAATGAGTGCAATTTCTGTGCAGCAGCTCATGCCTGGTTATGGATATATGAAAACTGCCAGCTTTTCACAGAAAATAAAAGCAGGAGGGAGACAGATCACAGTGTTATCCAATGAGCCATAGTATTTCCCTTCAATATGTGCACCTTTAAAGAAACTGGGCACTTAAAATGAGAGCAAATTCCTCCAGTGAAGCTCCCTTAATTTAGGGGTTTGACATGTCTCCAAATCTGAACAGAAGAGAAAGCCCTTTATTCATAGCAGGCAATAAAACACCTGAACACCTGTGCTAGGAAAAACCTGGCAGGTACTCTGCTCCCTTGGTACCTGGATTGTTCGTGCATTGTTTGTTATATCCCTTGACTTAGTTTTCATCAATTGCAATCATTTAGGAGGAAACAGTACAATTAACAGTACACAAGCAAACAGCAGGAATTAATCCTTTAAATACAAGTACTTCATTGGTTATGTGATGGCTCGTTGGAAAAAGCAATGTGACAAGAGTACATATGAAAATCCTCTTTAAGTTTCCTTTGAAAAATCACTGCTCGGTCAAAATTTGTGTAATGTAATTCTCTGTGCAAGCACCTGAGGAAGCATCTTCCCTTGCTGTGACTCACACCACGAATGTAACTACCAGCACCCATTATGCATCATAATTTCTAACCCATCCTCAGTGTTGGCAGGGCTCCTGCTACATTTTAAACAGTAAAGACCAAGATTACAGTTGTCAAAGAGCTAGCTCACCTCCCACATCTGAATACCCCATGTGCCACCATGGCTCCAGTGGCCTGTGAGAAGCAAGTGTGCTGGTGATGGCCAGCAGCTCCTGACATGGGTCCTAGAGATGGGGTTCTGTTTGAAAGGGCTCTTTCTGCCCTAGTTGTGATACCAAACCTCCAACTCTACACTTCTTTCAGTAAGCATGCTTCAGTAGGGGAAATGAAATGCAATAGCTTTGGTGCTCTGTACATTAGCTATAACTTTACCTTTTTTTTTTTCCCGGAGATTTCCATCACATTCATAGCTGTCAATTTTACAAACTGAGGATGTGAAAAACACAGACTTGCCAGCCTTTCCTTTTCTGCCCTAAGGGTACCTGGGGTTATCAAACATACTGTTTCCTTTCTGTTTCATACTCAATCTTACCATGTTTTCATTCTTTATTTTCAATGAGATAATGTAAGTAGCTAAATAACATTTCCTTTCTTCTGGCAGTATCATCCAGGTAAGCTCATTGACTGACTTATTGCTCCAGATTCAAACCAGAATTTCCCCTTTTTCAAAATCAGCTCAATTCCTTGGAGATTTCTTAAGCCTTGGTTTATGGCTCCATCAGATGGTGTAAACTTCAAAGCATAAACCTCTACTACAACGAATTACTAGCTCAGAAATGCAAAGAGGGTCTGATTGCTTCCAGAATGTTACGCTGCTAAAGCAGTATTTGCACCTAGCACTAAAAGTACATTTTCAGTGGCAACATTTCTCATCACATGGAGCACACACACTCTTCTGGGCTTACTTGGTGTTTACTCCACTTCAAGAAATGTTCACAAATCAGCGGGGCTAATTCATGATGCTCTGTGACATCTTTGTAAGTTGCCTTTTCCTTGTGCTGCCTGTAATTTTCCCTACTCTCTTTTTTTTTTTTTTGCTTTTCTGTAATCACCTCACTGTGAATGTCCTCTTGAAATACCTGAATGTACATTTTTTAAAAAGTATGTTCGCTGGTTTCACTTAAAAACACAAAGGAGTAAAACAAATAGTAGGTTCAGATTCTGACACTAGTTATTTTATGACTGTGGGAAAGCAAGATCAGAGCTGAAAAGTCAAATTCATCAAGCAGTGATTTACCCAATCAAGAACAATTGCATGGTTAAGAGACTGAAAGGCTTGTGCAGATTTAACCCTAACTAGCACTAAACTAATACTAAATTGTCAGTACTCAATAAAAAAACAACTAATAGTTGAGGAATTTAGAGCAGGCAGCTCATACATCACAAACTGATTAAATTAATCTTGCCAGGGCAGGCTGGTTCAAAAGTTTTGAGCATTTCTAACTGATTTATACACCTATTCTGTGTCTTCCTTGGCTGAGGTATTTGGACTGCTAAAATGCCTGGCATCAAGTAAACACACATTTCTGAATTTCTGAGTCACTGCTGAAATAAAGACTAAAACTGTGTAGCTAAGTGGTGAATTTTTATTCAGCCAATACTATTCAAAACTGCTCGTGTAATTATTATGAGCAGAGAAATCTTAAATGCACAGAAATCCTGCATAAAAACTGGAAAATTACAATCATAATTTATCAGATTGGTGCTGCTATTTGCAGCAATTTTGCAACATGTAACACTCCAGAACTGAAAAACTATGTAATTAAAACTGTTAATTGCCAAAAAAAAAAAAAAAAAAAAAAAAGGAAGAAAAGCAAAGGCCTCTGTTGTTAAGGCTATAATTTAACAAGGTTCTCTTTATTTGACCAGCTGATTTTAAAGGTTAATGTAGTGACCTAGGAAGCCAGTGTAACCATTTTAATTGTGCTGGCATTTTGACCAAACACCACTTTAAAGGAAAAATAGGAGGAACAATCAGAGCTAGCTTTGCAAGCCACTGTTGCCTTCATAAAACACTCACAGTGAGCACATACAAACCCAAAATCTGCTGACTTTATTAAAATATTAACAAGGTATAGCTAAAACTTTTGTACACTTATGCAAATCAGGTTGCTAAAACAAGGGAAAGAAGAGATTCCCCTGGGAGGAAAAAAAAAATCAACAAAGTGAAAAGATCAACCATCCTTCCACAGCATGACAGCACAACACAAGAGGCAGCAGCTTGGGAATTCAGCAAGATAAATAAAACCCTTCCAAAGTTTAAGCAAATCATGGTTTATAAAGCTAATAGATTTAAATGAGGCATATGGTACCATCTTGTAAAGCCCCCCACATTTGCCAGAGGACAGCAGCAGTAGTTTGGTGGCCATACTAGAGAGGTAAGTTATGCCTGAGGTGGACAGCCAGGAAAGGCATCTCCCTGTGAGGTCTTTGGAAGAGCAACCTGCAGTGATCCATTTCCTCTGAAGTGTCAGGCACACAGGCCATGGAGAGTTCAGCATCTACAGGGGTTTAGTACCAAAAGTATCAGATTTAAATCCCAGCCTCACCAGTATGGGTCCAAGGTGGCCTTTGGAGTCAGGCCCCTGAAAACAGCTGCAGCAGCATGATGAAGACAGGATCCAGCCCCTCTTAACGGGGTCCTGCACCAAGAAATGGGCACAGTCCAAGCATTGGCTTTGTGGAGGCTAAAACTGTTGTGGCCCCCAGTGCTGCCAGGGAGACTGGTATATAATGCCTGGTTTGTAGAAGCTGTAGCTTATTAACGTGCTAGTGCCTTGGTGGAGCTTCTAATTAAGCACCATGTTGAGCTGCATGCATGCTTTGCTCTCATACCTCAGTAGGGAAAATTCCTTTACTTTTGACTTAACAGCGAGGAAGGGGAGGAGGCAGCTACCATTTGCTTAGTCTTTGTATGTTAATCAGTTCTTACATTATTAATAAAGAAAAAGAAATTATTTACAAGGTATTTGACGTAGACATGTCAGGATGTAGCAACACTACTGTCAAGAGAAATACTCATAAAGAATCAGGAGATCTGTCCTGTCTTATTTATTTATTCCAGGAATGCTCAGAGACCCTTTTCTCATGATAGCACCCAGGGAGGCAGAAGGATACTGAGAAACTGTTTAAGGGCAGAAGAGACCACACCAAGGGAATGCACCTTTTCTAAAAGCTGCTCAAAGGTGACAGTTGCACAGAGAAACCAACAGCTTTAGCTTTGCTTTTATTCCTGTTGTAAACATACCTGAAGCTCTGTTTGAAAGAAGAACTTCTGTGGGCACTGGGAACAGTCATAAATTTTATCTTCCTGCCCATGGACTGCAAAGATGTGCTGCTGCAGTTTGTTTGCCTGTACAAAAACTGAAACAACAGAGCAGGATTAGGCAAGATTGCTTCATATAAGGCAACTCCATCTTGAACTGCACTTTTACGATTGCAAAGACTCCGGAAAGTGCAAGGATATCTGCCAGAGAAGTGCCGAGACTCAGTTCAGCAGAATTTCCTTACAAGTAGTCAATTTAGTGTCTGCAGGCTGACAGTCAGCTTACTTCTAACAGACTCTAAATCCTGTATGGATTTTTGATATTTCACATAAAGCTAACATTGTCCACGGGTAACTGGAAGAACTCAATCATCAGAACAGAGAGGACGTCACTGCTCCTGTGGGGGAGCCCTGAGCCCACGGCAGGTGCATTAGATGCATTTTTAATGCAGGACAAGTGGGCCAGAAGAAGCCTTGATGGCTGGTCTGGAAGACACGTGGTCCAGAACAGCATTTCTGGAAGACATGTGAATTTGAAAGGGCAGGCTTGTCAGAATTTTCAGACCATTTAAATGGTCTGTCCGTTCCGTATTAAAAAAAAAACCTAGTAAGATTTATCATCAAGCACAGCATCTACATTATGATTTGAATCAATGATTATTTTGACTTTATCAAACAAAATTTGGAAGTGAAACATACTGTACTTTAGCTGGTTAAAAATATATTTCATTTAATTTTCATCTCATTTTATATAAAGGACCAACAGTATGTAAAAATGGCTTCTTTAGTGGAATTAAACAGACACACTCAAAGTGGTCTTACAGCATGTTTCAGGCATGAACTAACTCCAAGTTCACCCAAAGCAGTCTCTCCAGCTGTGGGCCAAACCCTATGGAGCATAAGTCTTGCTCCCACCAAAGTTAAAGGAACTGCAAGTGTTGCTGTGCCCCTGTACTGACAACAGGTACACAGTCACTACTATGTGATCCTCAGCTCTCTAATAGTTTAGAAATGCAGATATTAACTGCTATTTTGAAGAGTATAAAGGGCAGACTTTAACATGCATCCTGCAGATCCTTTAAAAGCTCCTTTGCAAGATCATTTGCACTGATGAGACAGCTGAGGAGCTGGGAATGAATACCTACCAGGCTCTCAAACAGGAGTTAGAAATGTGCCACCATGAAAAAAATGGCCTTAAAAAACCTTTGAGAGAGCAACTGGCAAAATTATATAGTTGTACAGTTTGGTCTTATTAGACCTAGCCTTTGACAGGTCCTTGCTCAGGTGAATAAGGGCTTGCAAAAGCAGGTCCATACCTTGGAAATCCTGCACTTGGAAACATCACATCTTTGAGCCACGAGGTGCAATTATAAGGCTTTGAACCATGGGGATGGATGCCGATCCTGGAGCACGCAGCAGTGCTGATTAGTGTCAAACACCACAGCGCTGCCCTTTGGAGCGAGCCCCAGTTTCAGACAGACAGTATTTCGAACATTTCCAAGCACAGTCTTTCTCTTTACCAAGGAAGGGAATGCAGTATTTCACAAATCCCCAGAGTGTCATTTCTGGGTGAAGCCATGCACGCTGAGGCTTGTCTTGGCCTCCCTGTCTTACCTGTGAAACAAACAGGGCATTTGAATGTGCCTCCCATCCCCTCAAAGCTGTGCTCAATCAGGTGACACAGGAGCTTTGCTGGAGAGTCAAACATCTGGTTACACAGCTTGCACTCATGATTGATGCCTTCCTCTGCAAGGTTCAAATGATACAACTTGTTAGTGACACAGCAGATTAGCGTCGGGGATGCAGCAGCAGTGGGCGAGAAATGCCCATGCCAGCACGCATGGCTTCAAGGACCTGCGGATGCTGCACGGCTACGGTCCCGTCAGCAAAGCACAGCTGTACAGCCCACTTGCACTCAGGGCCCTCCTTCTAAACTGTCACCAACCCACCACAACCTACACACCTGCTTTCAGGCTCAGGACAGCTCTGTGCTGCTCCACCTCACTCCTACCACATTAGGAGAGCATCACTGCTGTGGGTGTAGGTGAGTAAATAGACAAACAGCATTTAAAATTAATTTAAGAGTGAATTCAACCACCAACACACTGAATGTGGGCTGAAATGCCATCCTCGCCTCAGATTGCACTACAAACATGCAGGAAAGGGAGAAACTGTTGGAGAATGGCAGCAGCCGAGCATTCTGGGCCTTAATTATATGTCTCTTGGCTTTTTCCGAGGTAAAGCAAGGTCATTAAAGGTATGTAGGCATCACTTGAGAGTACAGTTTCCATGTCATAGATCTTCAGCACTGAACACAGAGCTTCATTCTAGCTGAACTCATGGAGAAATAGCAATGATTATGACTGTTGTTTCAAGTCTACCACTTTTGTAACATGATCTGTTTCTTTACCGCAGGTTATGAGTTTGGGTGCAGCTGAGCCTTTTTTTCAGGTATTGAAGTCATTAAAGCAATTTTCACACACAAACTGAAACAATCCCTCAGTTTTCTCCAAGGGAGGGAGGGATTTATAGACATTTAGGCAATATAATGTACAGTATATATAAATTTTAAAAAACTGTGGATAGCTTCTGTAAATACTTTCTGAAAAAGCCTTTCCTTCCTGTGGAAGCACACAAACTTCTCATGAAAATGTATTTTAAAACTTAAAAAAATTCTCATTTTTATGTACACTCAACTTATTTTTTCTATCTTCAAATATCATTGATTTCAATTTTTAGTTCCAAGATAGCTAAGAAGTGATTCCGTTATACCATGAACTAATCTCTTGCCAAATGCATTTGGATCTTGTAAATAATCTGAGCTTTCACAAGCCTGTTCTTTATTTCTAATTGCTTTACTAATATCTTTAGAAGGGCTAAAGAGAGAGAAATTATTGTTTTCTGTAAGGCTTTTGGTACTCTCTGGATCCCAAAACCTTTTTACAAGGTGGAGAGTTAGGTGCCAGGGCAGGCAAATGGAGGGGCTCTGCATGTAGGATGCTGGGCACAGCATGCACCCAGGCATAAGGCAGCCCTTGCACATTTGTGCCTTGGCATGTTTGCAGCTAGAGGCAACTCCCAGAGTGTGCAGGCCTTGAAGTGCCCTCCATGAAGTGTGAAAAATAAGAATACATTTTTAAAAATTCTCCATGCAGTGCCTTGTGCAGCAACCCACATTGGCAGTGAGCTGCCTGTGCCACTTCGGGGCCTGGTGGGCTCTGGAAACCCACGTGGCAATGGGTGCTCTGCCCTGCCCAGCAGCAGTGGCACGCAGGAGGAGAGCAGGGCACTGGCACCAGAGCTGCAGTGAGGAATGGGGAGGTGGGATGGGAAGAAGGCAAAGAGAAAAGGAACAGGAGGAAGGAGTCAGGAACACAAAGATGAAAGGGCTGATGTGCTCCTTGGCAGCAGTTGCAAGAATTCCCTAGGCAGCCATAACCAGGGAGTGAGGTATTTCTAGGATGCAACAAGGTTTGCTGTTCTCTCTTTGGGCAGCCACCACAGATGGGTATAATCACCCTTTTTGATGGATGGGCTTCAAAACCTGACCCTCTACCCTCAATGTAGCATAAGGCTGGCTTCTCACGACAGACCCTTGCCTGAAAAGTTTTGGCTTTGTCTGATCTTTGCAGTCTGATCCAGAGGGAAGGAAAGATAGCACAGGGATACATTTCTTGTGCTCAGCATCCTGAGCATGCCCAGCCACACAGCTGTGTACAGCAACCAAATGGTGCAATAAACCTGGAGAGGACAAAGCCAGTACTGGGGGGAATGGAACAAACACCTTCTACAAGTAAATCAGAGAAATCATGTTTGACATTAATTTTCTACCCTCCACATACTGAGTATTTTGAAAACAGTGATTCATGTACAGCCTATGGTCTTGTGTGAGCACATGTGTTCATAAATACAGACAGACACATACTGCTGATTAGATGGCTGCTCCTTTTGGAGCCCAAATACCTATAATTTCAGTAAAATTAAAAAATAACAACAAATGTTGATCATTTCAATTGAAGTATATTCTTACAAGCTTGGTATGCTTAATTAGGTAACAGACATTGTGTGTTTTCTTGGCTGATCCCTGCAGTATTTCAAATAGTTAAACCCATAACAAACAAACTAAAACTCGAATGAAAAATAATAAAACATAATGGGTTCCTGCAGATCTGGAAATTTATCCCACTCGAGGCAAGACCTTTTGATTTGCAAATCCACTTCTGAATTATAAGGCCTTCTCCTCACCGATGGGGGTTTTTATTCCACTCCCACAGGAGTCCATTATGTATTTCTTGTGTCTATAAAACCATCCAGGAAGAAAAAAGGGGGGAAAAAGTACCATGGTTAGCATGACAAACGTTTCTCTTTTCATGCATGTGTATTCAAAATATGAAAATGCCCAAAGATATAGATAGAATTGCTGCTATAATCACTCTCTCCTCTATGGCATTTTACAGCATATTATTTTACACAGAGACACAGCGCATGTATAGGGATACTCAGTCACCTTTGGAGAATAACTTCCCTGAATTACATAAGATCATATATGCACAGGCAAGGCGGCTTGCTGACAATGCAGTGTGACAGCCAATGCTCCAGTCAGATGGGTGGTGTTGGTCACTAACAACAGAAAACACAGAAGCATTTCCCTCAATTTTATTCCCCCATCCTTTTTTTTTTTTTTTTGTCTTTTTATCTTAAACCAGACAAGCATCTATGAGAGACCTATGCAACTCAAGTGAATTATGCAGCCCCTCTCATTTGTACACTAAAATGCAGATTTTTACAGCTTGCTGTGCTAGATCTCCCATTTCCCCGTAAGTGTAGCTGTGCAGCGATCAGTTGATTACAGGACTAAATAAGCAATGCACAACAAATGAGAATCTTGAGTTTCTTGCCTTTTCTTTGTTTCCCTGTGCTGAAAATAATAAGCATTAATTTTACACATAATTTCAAAAAAAAAAAAAAAAAAAAAAAAAAAGGATGTGTTCTTGTTTAAAACAAGCAGGCCTGCTGGATTCTGTCAAGCTGAAACTATGTCAGGCCAAAAGAGGAACAGAGCGCTTTGTGTAAAAGTATCATGGGGAGATGATAGTATCCTGTAATGTTTTCAGTACCTACTTTTGTCTCCAAAAGCATTTGATCCCTGGCAGACACATACTTATTTCCATACTGGTCTTGAGGGAAGGCGGTAGGAACGAGAGCTGATTATCTGAATCCTGAAGGTGAAACCTGGGTGGTGCCCACTGATGTCAAAGGCAGGCATTTGTGTAAATTTGGAGGTACATAATTTACTGCCTGTTAGTGAGGATTAGCAGGTTGTGCAGACCCAGCTGAACCGGGGTGGCAAAACACGTTGCTCATTGTTGCCAAGTTTGGATGCATTTGTAGGATAGTTTTAAATTTGTTGATAGGGTGCTTAGTAGCACTTAACAGTCATTCCGCCCATTTTAGAGTGGAATATGCTTCCCCACAAAGCTATTTCTGCTGCAGCAATGTGCGTTTAATACATATTAGAATGAGTCTCTAAGCCTCTAAGAGAACCAACACCAGCAGCCTCCTGGTGAGGATACAGTATAATTAATAATGCTGAATGAAACCCATGCACTGTATCAGCTGCATTTCTAATTATAACTGTATTAATGGCAATATAAAAGTCTGCATTAACACTGTGTGTACCAACACCTTATCACACCAATAACAAACGGGAGATTGGAACAACAAAAATCAAGATGGCACTGTCTTTACTGTTAATTAAAATTTCTCTCTTCAACCTTATTTCTCAAACACTGGCCCAGGTTGCCCAGAGAGGTGGTAGAAGCCCTGTCCCTGGAAATGGTCCAGGTCAGGTTCAATGGGGCTCTGAGCAACCTGCTCCAGTTGAAGATGTCCCTGCTCACTGCAGCATGGGGTGATGTTTAATGATTCCCTGCAACCCAAACCATTTAAGCAACCTATTCTAGTAGAAGTTGGAACTAGGTGGTCTTTGAAGTCTCTTCCAACCTAAGCCATTCTATGAAGCAAAATTATCTCTTACAGAATAACCACAACAGCCCTAATTTGAGAGATTGTGCAAACCAGTCTGATGCTTGCTCCTGACATTTATATGCTGTACTACAGCTTCCCAGACCACCTTATTCCTATTTCATGACAGCAAATTAAGTCAAAAAAGGGGAATATCTTTCCTGGTCACATCCATGAGTTAATGGCACTTTACATGGAAACACAGAATGTTAGGATTTGGAAGAGATCTCCAAAGATCATAGAGTCCAAACCCTCTGCCAAAGCAGGATCACCTGCACAGGAATGCACGCAGGCGGGCTTTGAAAATCTCCAGAGAAGATGACTCCACAACCTTTCTGGGCAGCCTGTTCCAGTGCTCTGTTACCCTCGCTGCAAAGAGGAGTCTCCTCATGCTGAGGCAGAGCTTCCTGTGTTCTAGCTTTTACCTTGCCCTATCATTGGGCACCACCAAAAAGAGACTATCACCATCATCTTGACACCCACCTCTCAGATGTTTATAGATGTTTTAAGATCCCCTCTCAGCCTTCTCTTCTCAAGACTAAACCACCCCAGTCTTTCCTCATAGGAGAGATATTCAAGTCTCTTCATCACCCTCAGAGCTCTCCGTTGGACTCTGGTGGTGGTTTTGAGACCCAGGTGCCTTTAAGGAGACCACAGAGACAAAGTCCTCAAAAAAGAGAGTGCCAAGGGATGGACTTGGTGATCCCAGGACATTATAACACTGATATTCTGTTCCACTTGCCAGTATTACAGTATAGAAAGCAGTGCCCAGCTGCTATCTCTCTCTGCTCCCCTCACCTCTCCTCCCTTCGCTGCTCTGCTTGTCCCTGCCTACCTCGTGGTCTGTGTGGGGGCGACAGGGGATTGTGAGATGCGGCATGAGGCCTGCTGAGGCCTTGTAGGCCTGAGGTGGGGAGCGCAGTTTTGGCCTGCTCTGAGGCCTGCTGAGGCTGGGTGGGGTGGAGGATTCAGAGGGTTTTGATTTGGTGAGCTTGGCCTCGTTTGTGAATGTGTTCATTCTACCTGAGTGCCTTCTCTACCTATGTACTTGTAAATGGGATCTCCCTCTGAACTTCCAGTCAGTGTGCAGCATTTCTGTTTTTACCCCCCAAAAGGAGTAAATACCATTGCTGCCCTCTGGTAGCTGATGGCCCTAAACAGCACAACTCTCTCCAGCAGATCTCTGTGTCTCTTGAACTGGGGAGCCCAAAACTGGTCAGAGTGTTCCAGCTATGGTCTCACTGGGGCAGTGAGTGTGGATGGGAAGGAGAGCCTCCCGGGACCTGCTGGACACACTTCTCTTAATGCACCCCAGGATGTCACTGGCCGTCCTGGCCACAAGGGCAGGCTGCTGCCCCACAGGTAACCTCCTGTCCACAAGCACTCCAAGGTCTTATTCCCTGGAGAGAACTGTAAATCAACTTTGAAATCCTGTAATTCAGTGTAACAAAGCATTACTATACTGTGTTCTCAGCGAACCTTCTCCTGTCCAGTCTATCACAAATTTGGCTGAATTAAATGGGCTGTGTGCTCTAATAATTGAAATAAAAAAGAAATTGTAATGAATGCGGGAAAATAAAACAAAAACTGTGGAACTACTCTGTTTATGCCATTCGGTTCTCAGTAAATAAGAAAGTGAAGGGAAAAACAAGAGATTCCCCAGCAATTTTTTCCATGTAGCTATAAAGAAGCAAGAGGCTGGGATCATGATAGGACAATGGCAACGGACACTTCCCTCCAAAACAAAGCCTGCAGAGAACTACTCTGACTTCTTGCCTGGTTGACACCATTTCACCACTGGTTTCTGTTAAAAACAATCCTATGATGGAGATAAACCCAAGATCTGCTAACACGATGTGACTGCTATGAGGGAATGGCAAATGCAGATTCTCACACTGGAGGAAGACAATGTCTGCTATACAGACATTTCCTCATCACCATTGCTGTCTAAGACCCAGACGTGCCACAACCAAGCATTTGGACCACACTGCTCCATTAGATTTTTGTAATTAATCCCAGAGGATGCAGCTAAGCCCCTCCCTTGCTGGTGGGGCAGCTGCACAGCAACGGGACCCCACAATGGGCCCCTGCAGAGGCCAGCAGCACAGCACCCCAGTGATTAGGCAGCCTGGGCGGTGAAAGGCAGCGGATTGATGGTGTGGCAGCAGAAATGTCACCTGGGGAGCTGGGTGCCATCCTCCCTGGGATGCTGGAGGTCAGTTACTATGGCAACACCGAATGAGCTCAACCTTGTAACTGACCCTTATCTTTTTTTGATCTGTGGCACACTTGGGACCTCGGCTGGAAATCAACTGGAAAATAATCTGGTCACATATCAGAAAGGAAAGTATTTATACTTCTTTATCCAGGTAGAGCTCATATCTCCCTTTGACGACTCTGCCAGAATGAAGACACCCGTCATGTTCCCACAGCGCTTCTCTTGGCTGTGTACAAATGCCAGCTCCGTGCTGCAAGAACCCCCCCAGCCCCTGCAAGGCACACACACAAACTGCTACAGATATCTGTGCTTATGGCTCTAGTGATATATGGTCAAAATCCTGCCTTCCTAACAGCCCCTGACTCGCCTGTGTGGATAAACATACACCTACATCCCTTCTTGGATGGTTTAATATTTTATGTTGGTGTCCGCTACTCATATTCTTTTGTGCCTTATCTCTCTGCTGAAATATGATTCTGCTTTGAAATATATTTATATGATCTAGAATGGCACAACACTGATGTCTTTTATGAGACGGAGATTGTTTAATAAAATCTTGCATTCCTGCTTCATCCTTATGACAATTTTACTATTATAAGTTTTCAAGGGATATGAGAGCTGTCCACTGTGGTTAGAAACATCATTTTAATGAAAAATGATAACACAGGGACTTGGATTTTTCTGGAAACTGTGTAAGGAAAACCAACAAAAATACAGAGTTCCCAGTAAGCATTTGCATGTATTTTTCTTGGTTTCCCTTGATAAGACTCATCAAAATTAATTTCTGTTCTTCCAAATTTTCCAAGGGATGGGGCCTGGAGAAGGGTTTGACAGCATAAAGGGGCTGCCCCTGTTTTCCAGCTGGGGAGGCTCTCTGGGGAGCAAGATTTGGGAAACCAGGGAAAGTATTAGGAGATAGAAGCTGCAGGACCTGCTGGCAAATGTAGGTGCCAGAGGAAGTGTCTATGGATTTCTCGTAGCAAATAACAAAGCTTCTTGAGATGTACTACTTGTATGTGTCTTTGGCCTCAACAAGGTATTCTTTTTCAGGCTAAATTAGCTTAACTGCACAGTGGGCCTTAAACTCTTTGCATCAACTCAGGAGGCCTCAAACTCAAAAAATGCAGAATAAGGTGCCAAATTATTTATAGAGTAGCTTGTAAGTTCACTGCCTCCAGTACATGTCAGTACACTGCAATATTAAAATGACCATTAAAAAGAAGCACGGTCCCAAAGGGACTGGAGATGAGATTGCAGGGAGTTTCCTACCAACTGCAACAGCAGCTCTTGCAGTGCTTCAGAGCCATGCCTCTCCCCCAGCTGCAGGCTGCACAGTCCCCCACTGCACCACATGCCTAAGGGGAAAGCTGAAACTCAGACTCATAGGATGAGTCTGTTGAGCCTGTCTTCATCAGCTTAATTTTTTGGTTTACAAGAAAAATAAAACCTGAAAGTTCAAAGGAGTTCATGGAGTTGTGCATCATCTATCTGCTGACTGCAGAGTCCCAGAGGAACTCTGCCTGCAGAGCTTTATTTTAGATTTAGATATTAATCTGAGAAACTGCATAAAGATCATTTCTAGAAATGCACTAGACTTTAGCACAGTAACTTCACACTCTATCAGCCTTTCTCTGAAGATTCCTTTTTTTAACAGCCTATATTAAAACTTTTTGTGAACTGAAGTCTGATAGAGCTGGCTGGTCCTTCACAATGGTTCATTAAGGCATAATTGCAGTAGCTTCCATGGAAATGCAAAACCCATACAGGAAAAGAAATATGTATTGTCTTTTAGTGTATAAGCCCATACACACAGAGAGAATGAGCCTGGATAAAGCTAATGAACCCCTAAGAATGGTTGGAGGTTAATAAAAAGACCACATTCCCACACGGCCCAGCCCTAGTCACGTATTTCAATGTTTTGCTATGCTCACAGCATTATTTCTTTTAATGTTTATACCTCTTGGAACTGAAGCAATACAGCCCTGCACTAGCCTTCCTCAATGCCATCATGTCACTTAAACATGAATACCTTCTCTTACCTCTAGTCTCTTCTCCACTCTCTTCCCTGGAAGCAGCTCACTGCATTGATACACAATGAGAATGTATCCATCCTCTGATCCTATTGGCAATATCACATCAAAGAACTCAATACCAACAAACAGCAATAACTAGTATCTGCTTGGCATCTACTCTTCTTGTGAAATTAAAAATTAAAATTAAAACATCATTATACTCTTATTAAACATCCCACTGGAATATGCCAAGTGCTTTTAAACCATGCAAAGCTTTAAATGTTGAAATGGGTATAAAGCCCTTTTTACTTGTTCTACAGGCCCATCACATTCCCCAGACTCAGCCACCTCAGTACCAGGCCACCAGAGGCACAAGGTGCCACCTTTCCCACCACATCCCACCCAGACCTCCAGCTGTCCCAGCATGTATCAACTGTGGTCACATGGAGGCCCCCAGAGCTGCCAGAACTCAAGCACCAACTACCGAAAAAAAGGCTTTCCTTCTTACCCACAGCCCCTGAAGCTACTGCTTAAAACCCAAACTCTGGGTGCATTTTTGTCTGCCTGAAGGCAGGTTCCTGGCATGAGGTTCCAAGTCAGAGGAGCATTTACCCCTGGCTGCCAGCCCCATGTGCTAGCTGGGCACACTTGGGATAGCACGCAGTATTTTTTAAACACACAAACTCCTGCTGATGTGTGTCACTGATCTTCAGATTATAGTTTCCCAAGTACACATTGACATGATAATCTATCGTGTAAATAATCAGATTAATGGTCTCTAATAGTATATAATTAACATGACAGACAGGCTATAAGCCAGTTGTCGTCAACTGCACTCAGCGACGTACAGAGCAGGAGAGACATAAACCATTTCCATAATGCCATCAGAGAAGCAGAAAAACTGGTAAAAGGAGAACAACAGAACCCATAACAAAATGAAAACACTTGTAAATGTACGATTTCACTGAGAAATACTGAAGGTTCTTTCAGGCATCAAAGTACAATAAATGTCAACGTGCAAGAGGGAGGGCAGAGGGTTAGAGTGTTATCAGTAAAGAAAAGGTCTGCTATCCCTGCATTGCTGAGATGCCACGCGTGCAGGTGAACTGGTGTGAAGGGTCTTATTTTGGGCTTGCAAACTCTGCATAAACAGAAATACATATCTAGTAAAGTAAATTTTACAGTAGGATTGTCTATGGTCAAATGAAAGCTTATATCAGTATCATCTGGGAAATGATGCAGTGGTCATGAAGTTGTAAGTTCAAGTGAAAAGCAAGCATAAGCATTATTTCCATTACAGATCACGAAACAGCTTGGAGACTGGCCAAATGCTGCACTTATTCACATTAAACAAATGCATTTCATTTAAACATTCATTCTTCTTAGTAAGAAACAGCACTGTAAGGGAAAAGGCTCTGGTTGAGAAGCAATGGCTCTCTTACAGCACTGTTACTAGTTTACACCTTAAAATTCTAAAATTCCTCTTTAAAACACATGCAAACAAGCAACAAATGAGAAACAGCTCTCAAGTTTTTCTTGAAGGAAAAAAAAAAAGAAAGAAATTTTAAAAACCCAAAAGATAGTTACCCAGCCATCTTGATATGATCATTTAGCACAACTGCACCTGAGCTTAGGTGTTCATATTGAGGCAGAACACACATCACAAGGCAGCTCTAGAGAGGCTCCTATCCCAAACTCCTAACCCAAGGCATCTCCCTCACTCCATCTCCCTAGGGACTTGAGGGGGAGCTTGGGGACACAAACCACTTGTCAGAGCTGACATAAAATGAAATGCCATGGCCAACAGAGGGAACCAAGGGTGACAAAATGAGGTCTGGCTGGACAAGATATGTGAGTGATTTTGCATGGTGCGAATATCTCTCAAAGCTTGTTAAGTGCAAATATGCCCAAAAGAATGAAAACTCTCTATCAGACATATTTTAAGTCAAGAATCCTAAGGTGCAGTAACACATGATATTCCTCAGGGCACTCAAAATGAAGAATCTGCATGAAAACAGGAAAACATCTGAAGCATCTCTGCATTATGCAGACATATATTCTTGTACTGTGGGAGTATGCACAAGTGAATACACAGAGCCTCTTCCATTGATGTTGATGGGATTGGCTCGATGAACACTCCACAGTCCAGGTGGAAATCATACCCTGTAGCAGCTTCATCTCAAGTAAAAAGAAAAGCTGTAACCCAGTGACCTTTGGGAAGAGATCACACTGCCAAGCAACGACTGCATAGCACAGACTGTAAAGTTACTCTTGGTAGCACTTATCTAACATACGAACAGTGATTACAATACCTACAAACCGGTATCAAACTAATACCATCCTTACAGCTGTTCTCTGAAGTGAGACTGCCAGCTCTCACCCTTCATGTATCATCTAGAGCTGGATTTGCCTAGCACAAGGTACTGGACAGGCAGCAATGAAGCAGTGGCTCCAAGCTCTCTGCAGAGGACTGGTACACACATTCTGCACAGTCTGTGCAGACTGGCAATATGACCAGACTCCTTCCAGGCTCCTAAACTCCAAGTACATTGGCTTTTGCTGTTACAAACAAATCCCCTTCTGTATTGTTACAGGTAGTTCAGCCAGACATATGGGCTTTGGTAGACATGCTGTCAGTGCATGAAGTGTCCAGCTTGCTTTTATTTACTTTTTAGAAGTATATTTTCATCTCTTTTTATGTCATTAGCTTTTTTATCCATTAAGGAAAGCCATGTGAAAACTTTTATGCTGCAGACTCCAAAGAAGACATGTGGACTGTGACACAAAACTTAGTGTAAGATATAAAGAAAGTCTGTATTTTTGCTCAAATAAAGGGACCTGGAAATGCCAATCCTACAATGGCACCAAGGAGCCCTTTTCCAGCCGCGAGAAAGTGCAAGCATGCCACTGTATCAAAGCACAATGACATGCAGGAGGATCTGATGGCTTATTAACAGCAGGACTCCTACACAGCTATTTTTGCTTAAACTCAGACACATCTCAGGCTCACGGCACACTAAAGGTTCCCTGGGCTCTCTGCAACTCCACTGATTCCCTGGAGTTACAGTTTTTTAAAGAGCCCAGACCCCAAGCCCCTGCCCACAAAGAAAGACTCCAAGGTTCCCAGCCACAGAAGGAGGGCAGGGCCAGGCAGGACAGTGCCTTTAGGTGGTGGGCTGAAGCCACACAGAAGTGGCCAAAGATGACTAGGAAAGGTCCAAAGGTGTGGTAGGATTGCTGTACAGAGGGGTCTAATGTGCATTCATTGAATCTGAAATGGGTAGAAATATCTACCTAGTAAATCCACAGTCCTGTGAAAGCTACTGTGGAAAAGTCAAAAATGAGAAGAAAAAATAAACTACTTTTCAGGTGGTCCCCTAAACCAAGTTGTCACGGAATCTCTGAACCAAAAAAATAGCAACAATAAAGGTCTATCAGAAACCTGCTATCCACCATTTCATTCCTCATTTTTCTTGCAAGCTCTTATTTTGAGCTTGGATTCAACGGTCGGCATTAAGAAGTCAGCATTTGCTCCTGTCACCCCAGAGAGGCAGGGAAGACACAATTGTATATATGCAAAACAGGTATGAACTCTGATAACAATACTTTGCCTGTAGGCAAAAAAATGACTTTTTAAATGGCAGCCACTCTAATAATGTTAGCCTAAGACCCACCCTTGCAGGGTTTTCTTCTGCTTTGTAAAAATCAAGTTACACAGTGACAGGAAAGGAATCTGGGCACTGGCAATGATAACGTAGGACGTGTTTTAGTGTGAAGGTGGAAAACCAAAATCATAAAACTAAAAGGTCAGTATGACTAAACTCTAAATACATCTGCTGTACTGGCATGGAGGAGTGAGATGGCACTTTAACCACAGAGGTAGCAAGAAACAAAGCTCCTCACTCCCAACTAGCTGCACCCTGAGATGCCTTCCACTCAATGCATCCCTTTGATAACGTGCCTGTAGGGAACAGGTCTAAGGAACATGCGGCAGACCATGCCTCTTCTTTACACTTCTGTGCCCCATGATTACCAAGAGAAAATACAGAACAGGGCTGCCTTTACAATCACACTTGAGGCTCATGAGGCCACGAAGTCCTGCTCCTTAGGGGAGTGCTTGGGCAGACCTATGTGGCTGAACTGCCTCAGCAAGCTGCGAGCAGTTGTGCTTAAGTCACCCAGCTGCATGGCGACTGGCCACTCGTCCCATCACACAATGGCACTGCTGAGTGTCGGGGCACATCCTGGAAAGTCATGCATGGGCACCACAGCATGCATAACACTTGCATCTTTGCAGCTAGATGAGCATTAATTATGTATTGAACCAAAGCTCTAAATGCTGGGGTAGCACGAGCAACGCAAATGCCAAAGAAATGAAAAATATGTCCAAACCTATGACTGAACACTCAATTACTTTTCATGTGATACTGTCAACTGCCTCTCATTGAAGATCTCAAATACTTGGGAAGAGACTACAGAAATATTCAAAGATACAATATTTGTATTTTGAATGTTAATTTGACACAAAGGAGTGTGCATGAGGGAATGTTTATAATCAGCACTCCAATAAACTCACAAATGACTCTAGTATTTTATAAGCTTGTTAGAAACAAATCACTCCCTTAGCTTATATTTACTTACTGATGAATCATAAAATGCCTCAATACACAAAGAGTAAATTCAAAAATGTTTTACTCTTGTTTTATCTTCTATGACAATATTGAAACTCTCTTGCTCAGGCTGTGATTTCTAACCATGAGTCTCCTGCTTTTATGGTTAAATATCTGGTTTTCTGTAGAAGCAGAGGCAGTTTTGAGCCTCAGCTCCTGCCCTCAGATGCCCTGTGAAACAGTTGCCCTGGTTTGGAGCTGAACTGCAGTGGCTGGAGCTGCCTTCTGCCCTTGTGCTGCCTGGAGAGGCATTTGGGGAGTATGGTCAGTTGTGGGAATTCACACAGCAGTGAAGTTGCAGTCTTAAGAAGAAGAAAAGACATGTACACTTCCTGGAGCAACACATAAGACAGCAGAGCCAAAGTGTACAAGAGATCCTGCAATGTATTTATAAACCTGCAACAGTCCAAAACAGCTGCATGAACTGCGAAACACATCAGCTGCTTCAGCTGGTCTGCAAAAGCACAGGCAAGGTGTCAACACAATATAGGCCCCTATTACCACCCAAACACCCCTCACTCTGTTGGTGCAGCAGCCCCATAACTAACCTCAGATGAAAACTCCTTTTAACCTGTTTAAAAAGATCAGGATGTTTTAATTCAATACAAATATACAAATTATGCTTCAGCAGATACGTAACATCTACATCTTTCAAACTCTATTAGTTATACACCTGCTCAAACCAATAACATTCTCTTTGCGAGCACAGGAGACTAGTGCTAGCCATCAACTCCTGGCAGCAGCCATGCCAGGGTACCTATGTGTGCCATGATAGCTGGATTTCCAAAATAATTGCTTCATCAGACAGCAAGCAGGATTCCTAAGCAGTAAGTAACAAAACTGGACAGAAACAAGAGTTGGCAGAACAATGCCTCATTTTCCTAAATGCAACCAAGCGCAGTGTGCAGCAATAGGAGAGGTGGAATACTCTGTGCTCTTACTTACCCAATAAAAAGTATATGGGGGCATTCTAATGCAGGTTTTTACTTAATGTACAGTTAAACACTACACAAACATTTTGTTGTGGTCTGTAAAGACCATCTATTTAAAGTAGCTGAAAAATTACACACCACATTCACACAAAAGTGCTTGCAGTGGATAAACAAATGCAGAGTGACTTCGCAGAAGTTAATGTAACGTAGGCTTTTGTTCTAGATGGCCCTGTTGCTTTATGCAAAAGCTTCAAATGCATTTTCTCCATCCTTTAAAGACCAGACAATGGATGGACCTGTCTGGATACCCATAATTTTGGCAGTTGCATTGAGAGGTAGAGGAAAATAAACACACCCAGGCCTACTCATGGCCCCGCCTTCCACTGGAAACACCGGAGCAACAGCATCAGCTTGCATCTGCTTATCCGGCTCCTGTTTTGGGAGACCACAGCAGCTTCTCCTGAGATTTGGATGCAGTTTCTGTAATCTGCCTAGAGACAGGGCTGGCCTGGTGGTTGCCACAGGATGCCATGCATCAGTGCAGTAGTGCAGAACACATCAAGAAAGGTTGCCTGAATTTGCACAGCTCGGGCTATTGTTAAACATGATTCAGGCGTGTGTGGAGCCGAGTTGATAAGTCATTACACACATACATACCTTACAGCATAGGATTCATATTTTCAGAGTGAATTAAAATTTCTAGAGAAGTTAATGGTAGCCATGAGAATAATAGTTTTTAGTTACTTTGCAAGCTATAAAGCATTGTACAGGAATTTCCTAATAAAACTCAGGGCTCCAAAGCCATGTGGCACTCCTGCAACATCTTCTGCGACCCTCTAGAGGGACAGAGACCACCAGTCATGGAGCTCAGTTTCCTTACCCACTGCTCTAACCAGGAGCTGGAGCAAAAGTAATGCCCACAGGCAGTGTCCCACAGATGCTGCTCTGCTGTGTGGGCAAAAGATCTGAGAGAGGATGCTTAGGCCAAAGAAGGTGGACGGAAGCTCTTCCAGTACAATGTCATCTCCTGCCATTGCCTGGACTGTCATGCTCTCCTATACAAAACTGCCTTTGCTGTGGTCTTCCTACTGCTGCATACAATGCAATGCCTGCAGCACCACAGCTGCAAGATTCGACTGTCTCAGGCACATCTGTGTTTTAAAAGTGATGCTGTGGTTCAAAACTTTGACCATATGAACCAGCAGCAAGGTTTATAGCCTGTACCTGTGTGTCTCCAGGACTGAGCTTAAAGACAAGCTCCCCATATGCCACCATATGCAGGGGCCTGCACAGCCCCCAGTTCTTCATTCTCAGGTAGTGCAGAGCGGCTGGCAGCCATGGCACCTGTGGGAGGGGATTCCAAACATCAATGCTTTACAGTGAAGAGAGAACAGTAGACTAATCCTCAGCTGCTAATGACATAGGAAACAACTGAAGGAAAGCCCATACAGGACATGTCAGGGTTTCACAAAGAAAACAGAGACAAGATGCCATGGTTAAAGTCACACATTTCAGTGCTGTTCCTCTGAAGTCACTGGGACTTTCCCTGTGGCCAAGGAGTTGAAGTATTAACATCGTAGCTCCACTTTTTATGCTACTGAAAGAAAACAGGAATATATCATTTTAGGCAGCAAAGGATCTCAGCAGCCCAAATGACCAGGTACAGAAAGTGTGTCGTTCTTTATTTCTACCAAAGTGTTCCAAGTACAGTGCCATCTAGGGCTCTCCTTTTGGCTTATAAAAGGTCACAACCTTTTAGTTATGACCATATGTTAATGAAACTCAGGTGTTTTTCTCTTGTGAAAAGCAGTTGCTGGCTTAAGACAAATGACAAAAGAGAAGAAAAAGCCTATCGCACCAAGGCTTTACACCAACTATTCCTGCTAAGTGTGTCTCTACCAGAAACTGCTGTCTCAAAGGATAATTTCATTTCATATACTCTATGATTTTCTATACTGCATCTGATCTAAATGGAAGGGACTCACCTGTGCTGGGCAGCCATCAGGATCACGCATCAGTTTTGTTTAACAGTGAAAGCAAACCCCAGCCCAGGCACTAGGACCTGCATCACAAAGCAACTCAAAAAGCAATCGCCGAAGGATTGCAAAACCTGGAACAGCTTTGATGCTGTTCTTTGGCAGGTGCTAAAGCCCACCAGTATCAGCCTATTCCTGCTACATGCAAGGGAACTCAGAGGAAAAACTTGTCCTCACAGTCCCTGCGCTGCAAGTTCATTTACTTTGCTGGTGCATTTCCCTTTGGCACACATAGGGCCACACTTGTGCACTTGCTCATCCCCTGGCTTTGTGGCAGCAGGCACCTTCAGTGGCAGCCAGCACAGGCAGACACAGCATGAGAAGTCCCTGCACCCGTGTCTGACAGCTGAACTGTATCTGAGCTCAGGTGCTGCATCTCCAATTATTACTAGGTATTCATGCACAGGCACAGAGTTTAAATAACCAGTGAAGACTTTAAGTGTTTTCATTGCACCATTTGGCTTCCTTTTGCTTTTCAAAGCAAATGATGTATTAATCAGTGAAGATTTTTAAAAGAATTAATTATCACCATCATCAAGCCAAGCTCCCAAGTGCCTCACTGTCCAGCACCTGCCCGAGTCTCCTTCCGGTGAGGAATCTGCCATCCCTGCACCATCTTCATGCTTCGGAGCCTTAAAGCACTGCTACAATCAATTCACTTGTACTACAGTTGCAGTGTTCATCAGAGTTTTACTACCAGGATTAATGTTATAAAATGTCACTTGCTACAGTAAAATTTATCAACATTATTATATACCATAGAAACTGCCACCATAGACAAATGCATTACATTAAAATTTTGTCTAGAGCTCCCTAGAGGAAACATTTGCTGCAATTTGTATAACAGTTTATATATTTATGCTATTTAATGGTACAAAGCAATAATTATGACTTCATTCACTGATAAGCAACAGCATTATATAAATCAGATGCAGATTTAGAACACGCCAGCTTTGTCACTGGCCTACTACTTGTAAATTATGTTGCTGTTAAAAAAAAAAAAATCTAAGCAAATATGAGTTAGCAGCAGGAAGCTAATAATGTGCCTCCAGCTGTTCCAGTTAACCTGCAAATGTGGCCATCTGCACCTCAGGAGGAAAAGAAAAGGAGAGATAGAGGGAGGGAGGAAAAGGAGAGAGGAGAGAAGCTCTCACCAACACCAGCACAAAGCCTAGACCCCGAGCAGTAGGAATGACCTTGCTCCTTGTGACCAGAGAAGCATATATTTAAAATCAGAAAAGTTACTAGATAATAAAGGCCCTTTTCTCCCTTAGACCCACAGAAAGAGGAGGGGTGGGGTGGGAAGAGTCTTTTCCACTGCTTTTTTTTCTAGATCAGGCTGTCTTTCACCTCTGGGGTTATTATTTACTGCATTGCAGGTTTGCCCAATGAACACATTTTCCTTACAACTTCTGCCTTTCTACCTCTTCACAGACCCATCCTGTATTATTTAAAAAAAATAATAAGTGGTGCTCATTGTAATAGATTTATTCCTGCTCCAGACATTTTTGAATGGATCTGTGGGGCACAAAGGCTGAACTATCAAACAAGACCAAAATTCTCAGATAGAAAGTCACGGATCTTGCAGTGCACAGCAGCTTCACTTCTACCTTTGGGTTCATGGGGATGAGGTGTCCTTAGGATGTGTGAGTAGTGTTCACTGAAGATTTTTTGTAAGAGACTTCTGTAGAATCTGGGTCATGAGGAACTGTCAAAAAATATTCCCTTTGACATTCATCCACACACTGAAGAGATAGTGGCTGAAAGTGCACGTCCTGTACATTGTCGCACTTAGGATTAAACTGATGTCAAATTACCAAACGATTCTCCAAGATCCTTGTTATCAAGGGCTCCCCAACACCTACATAAGGATGGGGAAGGCCTCAAAGGTTTTTTTTTTTTTTTTTTCCTAAAAAGTCTGACTCTGTCAAACAACAAATATAATTCATGTGAAAGGTACTGGGGCAGGGAGGTCAGCACATCTCACTGGAGTCCTGCCGCTCCTCCTTTCCTGCACTGTTACACATTGCCATTGTACTACCAGTCTGCCCCCATCACCCCAAAAAAGCCCTGTTCTGACACAGGTTAACAAAGCAGCAGTTAGCCTTGTGATGCTTAAATAGACTCTGGGTTATAATCACACTTAAACAAAAAAAAAATTCTCTCCTGGCTTCTTCCAAAGTTAGGCAATCCAGTTCTTTTCTTTTCTTGGTTTAGGCCTGCATCTGCTTGCATCAGTGCAAGTTTCATTATTTTAATATAATTCTTAAAATATTCAAAGCACCCAGTATTGAGCCTTGCAGACCCTGGTCTTGTGAGCAGGCAGTGTGAGCATATCACAGTCTACAGATCTACATCTGAGCAGTGTCATGTAGACCCAACAGTTGTTATTATTAGATTTTCAGCAAGGAAACGTGATTTACCCTCATTCCCATTTTTGTAACTATAATTCATTCCAATGCTAACCCCATTTACAAGGATTTATAGCTCACTTGAAAGATTAACTTGGACATACATAATCACAAAGGAACAAAAACAATTTTTTTCCTGGAAGTACTGAATCTACTTTAAACTGATCAGCTGTGATAGTGTTGGAGCATGTGTGTGTGTGTTTGTTTGTGTTCGAAGACTCCTTTAATGATTTTCTCTGTTTAAGGGTTTTGCAACCCACTGTTTTTTAATGTTGACTAGTTCTTGGTATTTTCAAGTGAAATACTTTACCCTGATGGTACATGCAAGCAGTAACTGCACATCTTCTCCAAACATTTACACTACACTTTGGGGATGCTGGTGGATGTGATAAAAACTGTGATTTGCAGTAGGTTAAGGAACCAATAGTTGCATGCTGAATCAGTAAGTTACCAGTATTTATCCACTTCACTAACCAATGCAACGTGCCAGCCACATGACTGGGGAAGGGCACTGGCCACCTCTTCAGGGGATAATAAGCTTTCCAGGTAAACCTTTCAAAAAATAATTTCATCTAGAAACTGCCACATCTGTAAGAGCAATTGTGGTAATGCTGCAGAACTCCTGCAAGAGGAAACAACATACACAAATGCTGTATTCAATGGGACATTTTCACCAGAGCATAGTTCTGGTGCTTGATGAAATGCTACTTAACTACACCAAAAATCACTTTCATCCATTGGTGTCTCCAGAGGCAGATAACAAGTAAAGCTGGTAAGCATCTATGCCAATATAATACATTTCACATGCCCCTTGGTCATCACCAGGACTGGTGACTAGTAAGTCAGGTTACACAAACTATGCATACCCACCTGTGTGGAGGTCCTCAGATGCTTTACCTCATCAAGTTATGACTGCCTCTCTCTGACAAAAATCCATGTATCTACCTTCTGTCCCTATCTGTTCACTGCTAAAACAGTACCATAAATATATCTTAGATATATGCAAATATAATAATCCTCATTTATAAAGAAACTCTTTCGCATTGCCTTAATGAACTAGGAGGGTAATGTCAGATGGACTCTCAAGTGAGCATTAATAATAGAGGAGAGAAGCAGATGGAAAAGGAGGACAACTATTTCTAAACTATTAATGAAAATAGGGTTAAAACACCTTGCTCTAAAAACTAAGCCTACATATTTATTTGTTGAATCTTGCCAGAACACTTCTGCTCCCCCCTCCTGGTGCTAATGTGGGTGGCAGTAGCAGAGAACTATGTGCATCCCATGCAAACAAGTAGCCCATATCCCTGATAGATGTCCAGCAGCATGCAATGCTCTCCTGACCTCTCATCAGCTATGAGAAATCTCCCTCTTATTTCTCAACTCCCACTCCTGACACTCCACAGGGTTTTGCACTGCATGCTGAGAAACCACAGAACAATTCAAATAAGCTCTCAAACTTAGCAAGAAAAAAAACTTGCCTGGAAAAAATTAACTCCCAAAGAGGTGGTAAGAAAATGGCCAAAGGACAGTGTCAAATGGAAAGCATTCCAATGTCCTGCTACAAGCATTTAGACAACACATTTGCACCGTACAGGTGATGAAATCAAACTGCCACAGTCCTGCATAACATTCTGGGGCAATGTGGTTAAAGGAAAGATCTCTGGAAGCTCATGCAGATGATGCTGTGTTTATTCTCTCCTTATTATTTGATTATACATTATTGGGTTCAGAATTATTATGCAATCAGTAGAAACGCAGATTTTTCTTTTAATAGCACTGTGTGTGAAAGAGAGCAAAAGTTGACAAATTATGTTAAAGTGACTTTGACAATGCCAGTTTACATAGCTCTCCACAAACACAGGTCTGCTGAACTACAGCAGCTAATCCTGACGATTTACAACACATCCTAACTCACTCCTGCTGTACAGAGGAATCCAAGCCATCTTGCAATCACAGATGAACTCCAGTACTTAAGTACAATGGGATACGTTTCACAGTGTCAGCCCTAATTTTCAGTCTCCACTTTGATTTCTCCTGCCTTGGTGGGTTCCAGTCAGACCCTCAGTGTTACTCTAATGCAGCTTTTTTGTGGTTTTAATATGAATATTGTGTCAATGATCTGAGTTATTAAGAATGACAATACATTATTATTGCAGCAGGGAAATCTCCAGAGCGCTAGAAGTAGGATTTTGAAAACCACAGTCAAAAATCAATAGTAATCCACAAGAATTCATAAAGGAAACATGTCAGTCAGCACTTTTGAATACAAATCTGAAATTTTATCTTAAGCAGACTGGACAAATGCAAGTCATTTAAATGACAGGGAAGGAGATGAATGTGCCCCAGCTTTTCAGCCTGCAGGAGCCTTCCTTGGCTGCCCTAGAAATGCCCGAGATACTTCTGCTCTTCTCTGCCAGAGCCCTGGGGTCAGCCTCAGCCTGCCCAGGCAGTGTGTTTCTGGAGGCTGCACGGGCAAGAAAGATGTTGCATCCTTTGACACTTCCTTCACCCAGATTCCTCCCTCAAAAGTGACCATTCAATAGGATGTAGGGAAAAAACACCTCATCTGCACTCCCTGACAAATGTGATAATGAGAAGAAATGCTAAGAATTGTACAAGTGATTCTTTCATGAATTCACAGCTGGTCTGATAGCTACCTCCAGCAACAGGACTGGTTACTGCTTAGGTTTGATTTACATAACCCAATGTATCCACAAAATTAATTAATTAAACACTATGTTTGTATATGGCTAACTACATAATACAGCATTATCAAAGCATCCTGACCCCACTTTCAAAAAGAAGCCAGCTTAACTAGCATGGATAATAGAAGGTACTGCATACGGAGATAGCCATAACATGAACACAAATGCCATCTGAAATGTTGCCCAGGGAAGAGGTACATCAGTAAGGGGCTCACGGCTTATTTTCACTATTCAGATCACTCACCTATGCTCCAACTTTGAAAGAGGTTTTTGAAAGACAAAGCAACTGCAAGGTGCTCAAGATGAACGGTCGTGCCCTCTTAAGCAAGTGTTTGTAGAAGTGCTCACAGGGAGAAAGAAATCTTTTCTGGATCTCACTCTCCTGTACAAGTTGCACAACAGAAAAGCTGGATTTGATTCACAAAAGAGGTGGAAGTTACAAGGAAAGGAAGCTCACAGTGATTTGAGTCCAAAACCTGAGGACATTAAGGATTCTATGATTCTAAGACTTGGTCAAACACTTCGAGTACCTTCCCACAGTCTCTATAGTCTGCATGTTTTCCCACTGCTCCCCAAAATCCCACCTTAAACACAGTTATGATTTTGGAGAGATATGGGCAGATGACCCAGCTCTGATCCAGGGTCCAGGGTTTTCAGTTCCTACTCGGGCGACTTCACAGCTGTTTTTAAAGGGACGTGCATAACATTTCCAGGCTGAGTGACACAGAGGCATCACTACATGGCCAAGGAGGATCTGCTGGAAATGGCAGTGAGTCCTTCCACAGTGCCCAAAGCCCTCTGATCTCAGCAGCATTTCTTGTTGAAGCTATGGGGAATGCTGCTAGAAACCACAGCAGTCTTTCAGGGCAGCCACAAGACGCAGTTTACTGTATGTGTGCTATTTATTATGCATATTATTTATTAATTTATGTAGATCAGTAGACTGCGTGACCAGAAACATGCCATCAGCAATGATGGATATCCAAGACTGCAGTAAAGGCTTGTTCCAAAACTGGTTTCAGCCATCAAAAGATTTTTTTACTGATGCCAGTGAATCGTGGTTCAGGCCCTGAAGGCACCGAGAGGAGCTGCTTTTACTGCAGTAGTCACAGTAGAGATAGCTGAAATCTCCATTACAATGGTTCTGTCACAGGTACTGCAGGAAGACAAATTCATTTAGGGAGTCCTATTGATACTTGATTTGTTAGATCTCAATTTCAGAGCTCTCTGAAGGGCACTGTTACTATACTCCAAAATCGTTTAAGCTTACCGTCACCATCCTATAGTAGGTATCGGTCTAAATGCAAAAGATCGGCTTCCCATATCCTTTACGGCACAAAACCAGTACCGATGCACAAGACAATCAAAAAGAAAACAAGAAACCAACCACACCGAAAATGCCATCAACCCACTGACAGATAAAAATTATCCTCCTGCCATACACTGCTGCTCCTCAGTGCTTCCTCCACACTCTGTACCTATTCCCATGACAGCAGCACCCACTTCAAGAACCATTTTTTCCCTCCTTCAGCAGAGCAAATTAGGAATAACCTCACTGTAGCCAACATTGCTACACTGATGAAAAAAAAAATTAATCAGCAATGAACTTACACCCTGGGATTTTCTCAAAAATTTGACAGATCTGTTAGTACTGAATTCTCAATCTGCCCTAGTTACTAGATGTGAGTTGGAAGGGCACTGAAAGGACAACAGATGTGCTGATATTTCCTAAAGTTGTAACATATTCTGACAGAAGTAACACATCTAGGATACCCAAAAGCAAAACATTTCCTCTGATCTGAGCCTGAATATATTTTGTGCTGACCAGCCTGCTTTCTCTAGTCTTTGCTACCACAGACGGGCTCCCAAACCTAAGGCGTCCATCATCAGCGAACACCGTGTAAATAGACATAAAGGGGATCAGCAAAAGGAGCTGCTTGCAGTTACTGCCTTATCCACGAGAGAGCACAGTAACCTGAGCACATCCCCAGCCTTTTGTAAATGCCTAGTGTACGTACAGAGCACTGTATAACTCAAAAATTATAATTAAAATGTCTTAGCTCCTGTATTTATAGTAACATTTAAACTACTGTGCTTTCTTGAAGTCAGAGTCATTTACTTGAGAACAGCACACTTTATGGTGAACAGATCTTTGAAACTATACCACGGGGATATGGCACAGCCACATGTAACTCAATATATGTCAACAGCTGTAAAAATATTGGTAGGAGAAGTGAAGAAAAAGCCATGAGCACAGATCAAGTGCCCCGTCTCTCACATCTGACTGTTTTCACATTCTCTCTCACTCCTCTCCTCCCCGCCCCCCCCCAAATAATTGGGCAATTTTGGTGCAGGCTGTCATAAAAGCCAAGGCTTCTTTGAGGTTGAATGATCAAAAAGGTTATAAATGAAAATGATTTCAATGTTGGAGGCCTAGTGAGTGACCAAGGCACTTTCTGTAGCAGAAGGGTTTGTTCTAATCTTACCAACTGCACGCTTTCGTCAGAGCATATTCCTAGGGAGTTCACAGCTCCCCAGGGCGAAGCTAGAGTAAATTCTGACTAATCCCCTCTGCATACAAATGAGCCCCTGGTAAGAGAAACTGCAGGGTCAGGCAGCTTATGCACAGCACCGATTCTCCAGGTCTGCGCCTTCAGCAAAGCAAACAAAATGGCACTATATTTTGATTTTTAAAATGGGACAAAGTTCCTGAAAAATAAAGGCTTAAAATGCAGGACAGGCTGAGCAAAAAGGAATGAGCACCTCACGTGCCCAGGCAGCAAGGTGAACAGACAGCATCAGCCCTTTAAAAAATGAATGAATTTAAACTTTTGCTTGACCTAAGGGAGTGGTGGGCTTGAACTAAAATTTAATACAAAAGGAGCACGGCACAAAATAAAATATTTACTAGCCTATTACAAAATAGGAGGCTTGAATCCTGCACCTTCATTGGCTGGCATCACCATATCAAGACACTATAGAGCACTGAGTCATTTATATTCATTCCCTGGCATTTCAAAGACTCCTTAAATGTTAAATTCTGCACCTATTGCTGCTTTAAAAGTCTTAAGCATTGCTTAGTGCAAGATGTGATTGATTTCTCCAGCTGCGCACTACTTAATCACAAGGCATGTATTTGTTACAATTACCAACTCTTGCTAATAGGGGATACTGCTTTCACAAAAATTCTTTTGAAGCAATTGGGTGTATTGCAGAGAGAATTACAGAGCTGCTGGCACTAACACCAAAGTGCCAAGGAACAGGAGAGGAAAGGGCTACAGAGTTGTCCCGTTCAGAGGTAGCAGAACTTTGCTCTCCCAAACATGCGTTTTGGGCACACAACACTTGCTGGGATCCAACACCAAGAGCTCTTGGTGAGAGTTTTTTCACTGCAGACCTTCAGAAGATTCGCTACATTTTGGATACACACAGAGCCTGGGATGTTCAGGCACACTGCAGCTACACAAACCCAACAAAGATACCATCCTGTGACACATTTACCATATGATTTTTCCACAGAGTCACATTTAACAGTTAGAGGGCCAAGCTGTAGACTGGTTCAATTTTATAGTCTCAAATCTGATACTTCTTGGAGATAATTCTTCCAACTACAAAGACACTTGAACGCTCTACAATTCAACTTTAAAAGCTCTGGTTTAGATTCCTCCTGAGCATTAAGCTTCATAAGCTAATGATTTTCTAATTTTTTTTTTTATCCTTAAAATTGACTCCTTTGAACCTTGCAAGCTCACCCTAAAACTTACTAGCTAAGGTAAATGCTCTTATGCAGTGTTGTGGTATTATTACAAAATAGTCTAACCAACCAAACCCAAAATACTGGATGAGGAAACACCGCTGAACAGTCAATCCAACAGATTTAACATGCCACAAGGATGGGTCTGCATCAAGCCCCTGCTCTGCTTCAAGGCCAACACAGTCCACAAGAGCATGTGAGCAGTGGGCAGTGCAAACCCTGGCACCTCCATCTCACTCTGCTTCTTGGTGTCCAAGAGGAGGGATGGCTTGCAGATGAACCTCTCCCAAGCTCTGGGCTAGACTGCACTATGTCTCACGTACCCCACTAATCTTTCTCTACCTTTTTGGTGCTGGGAGGCTACAAGCCAGACCTCCTGCTGCAGTTTAAATAAATAAATTTTAAAAAAACAAACAAACAAAAAAAAAAAAACCCTCAAACAAACCAACCAAAAAACCAAGCAAAAAAAAAAACAAAACCCACCACACAGTTACAGTGCCCTTGAAACAGGGCCAGATGAACGAGGATGGAGATGAATCTCCATAGACTCAACTACCCAGAACCTTCCAACCAGCCCCGAGACATAGGACTAGTGCAAAAAAAGAACGGTGATAGTAGAGTAGGGGACTCCATTCTCAGGGGAACTGAAGGCCCTATTTGCAGGCCTGATCCATCCCACAGGGAGGTCTGCTGCCTGTCTGGAGCACAGGTTAAGGACATTTCTAAGAGGCCTCCCAATCTTGTTAGACCAACTGACTATTACCTTCTGCTAGTTATGCAGATTGAGAGTGATGCAGCAATGTACACAAGTTCAAACGCAATCAGAAAAGAGTTCAGGACCTTGGGGAGACTACTTGAGGGATCAGGAGCACAAGTGGTGATCTCCTCAATCCCTCCAGTAACAGCAAGTGATACTGAAGGGAAAAGGAAGATCCAGGAGATTAATACATGGCTCAGAGGACAGTGCTGTCAGTGGAACTTTGGGTTTTTTGACCGCGGGGATGTGTTTTTGGCACCAGATCTGCTGGTGACAGATGGGAGATCATCTGTCCCAAAAGAGACAAAGAATCCTTGTGCAAGACTTGGCTGGGTTCATCAACAGGACTTTAGTTTTGAAGGGGAACAGGAATGTAGCTGGCCTTGCTGAGAACCTTGGGGGTAGTAGTCCATTGCTCAAGGATCAGTGTGCTGGTATCTTAGACAATCAGAAGGACTTTTAAAATTATGTACTCAACTCCCTCTCTTAAACGTTTATACACCAATGCATGAAGCATGAGCAATAAACAGGAGGAGCTGGAGGCCACTGTACTACAGGGTACCTATGATATAGCAGCCATCACAGAAACCTAGTGGGATAACTCCCACAACTGGACTGCTGCAATTGAAGGGTACCAACTCTTCAGAAGAGATAGGCAAGGCAGAAGAGGTGGTGGAGTTGCCCTCTACATGAGGGAAGCATGTAAAACCACACAAATTAATGAAAGTGATGATAGGGTTGAGTCATTATGGGTGAGAACCAGGAGTAAGGACAGCCAGGGCAATATTGTGATGGGAGTACGTTATAGACCACCCAATCAGGATGAAGAGGTAGATAAAGTTTTTTACAAGCAGTTGAGACAGGTCTCACAATCACTATCCCTTGCTCTTGTGGAAGACTTCAACTTCTTGAATGTCTGCGGGAAATAGAATACAGCAATGAGAGAACAGCCCTGGAGATTCCTGGAGTGTGTGGAGGATAATTTCCTGACACAATTGGTGAGACAGCCAACCAGGGAAGGTGCCCTTCTCGATCTGCTTCTCTTGAACAGAGAAGAACTAGTGGGGGAAGTAAAGGTTGGACAACATCTGGGGCTTAGTGATCATGAGATGATTGAGTTCTCTGTCTTTGGGGAAACAAGGAGGGGGGATTAGTAAAACAGCCACCTTGGACTTCTGGAGGGCAAACTTAGGAGGCTGATGGACAAAGTCCCTTGGGAAGCTATCTTGAAGAATTTAGGAGTCCAGGAGGGTTGGACTCATTTCAATAGGGAAGTCTTAAAGGCACAGAAGCAGGAACAGCCTGTGTGTCAAAAGACAAGTCAGCAAGGAAGACATCCAACCTATCTAAATAGGAACCTTAGGCTAGACCTCAAGAACAAAAGGGGAGTCTGTGGCCTTTGGAAGAGGGGGCATGTCTCTCAAGAAGACTATAAAGATGTAGCATAACTATGTAGGGAGAAAATTAGGAGAGCCAAAGCACAACTAGAGCTTAACCTAGCTACAGCTGTTAAAGATAATAAAAAAACCATTTCTATAAATTCATTAACAGCAAAAGACTAGAGAAAATCTCCATCCCCTGTTGAATGCAGAAGTGGTGAAGGGCTTAGAGAAGAAATCTTATGAGGAGCAACTGAAGGAGCTGGGGCTGTTTAGTGTGAGGAAGAGGAGGCTGAAGGGAGACCACATTGCTGTCTACGACTACCTGAAGGGACACTGTGGAGAGGCTGATGCTGGTCTCTTCTCACAGGTAATTTGAGACAGAACAAGAGGGAATGACCTCAGGCTGAGACTGAGTAGGTTTAGATTGGACATTAGCAAAAAGATTTTCATGGAGAGAGTGGTCAGGCACTGGAATGAGCTGCCAGGGAGGTGGTTGAGTCACCGACCCTGAATGTGTTTAAGGATTATTTGGATGTGGTGCTTAGGGATATGGTTTAAGGTGAATCTTGCAGAGTAGGGTTATAGGTTGGACTTGGCTATCCTGAAGGTCTTTTCCAACCTGGGTGTTTCTGTGAAAAAGAAAAAAAACACAAAACCAAACCCAAACCACTCCACAAAACAATGCCCAAAACACTGTAAAGTGGCAGCACTTCCTTCTGCTTGCCATGAGACAATTTAAAGTGTTTTTTGCACTGCATGCTTCAGCCATGAGTAACTGCAGTCTATAAAAGGCACAGCTGCACCAAAGGGGGGACTACGTACTACTCCATGGAAAAAAGCCTCCCATCGCAATCAGGAAAACGCGTTATAGGGGATGACCTTCCGACACAAAGCACAAATCTATCAGTTTGCCACTTTTTACATGCTTCTGGTATTTATGCCTTCTGCACTCCCAACTCATCTTTTAATTAGACAAACTCTCATGAAAGTCAACAAGAGTTTTGTCTGAGAGCTGGGTTGAAGCATCATTCCAGGGGTAACAGAATAAAATGCTGTTCTAGGTAGGCACCAAAACTGTAGAATCTTTGGAGTTTTAAAATTAAGCAGCATGAGCTCTGCCATCTCCCCTAGGAGGAAATTCTCAGCTCTTCCATCTGCAGACCCCAAGGCACCACTAGCAGTAATGCACTGCAGCTATCAACACGTGCCAGCCCCCAGCCACGTTGAGCTGGAAAAGGATGAACGAGAATTAATAGTTAATCAATGGCGTAACTCAGTGACATGCCATTAGTGAATTCAACAGGAATTTCAACATACCACTAAAATGCTCACACAAATAATACAGAGCAGTTTCACAACACATTTACAATACGTGTTCAAGCACACTGTTTAAAGGAGAAGCTAATGCTAATATATATCCCATGAAGGAGGGTTTCTTTTGTTTCTTTCTGTTTCTTAAATAGACTGAGGACCAAATAATTAAACAGCTTAGAACGCAACATCAAAGAATGGCACCTGTAGCCAAGAGTGTTCTGTCATGGGGCTAAGAAACAAAGTGGCTGTGGCATAGAAATGTACAGCAGCATACACTACACTCTACTTGTTACATCCATGCTCTACAAGGGTGTACATATTTAAAATTCTGACAGAATAAATAAGGCTCCTGAGTGATCCATATGGTGGATTTTCCTTTAAAAAGGAAGGAGTTGCTGAAAGCCAAGTTCTTGCTGCCGAATTCCTGGACACAGTTTCCAACTATTCCAATCAAGCAGCTCTGTGGTTGGGCTGGGATTTCAAACTTGCCACAGTATGAAGTCCAGTTTGGGCTACATTCCCTTCCCTCTCTCAGCTTGATGAAGGCTTCCCCACAAAATCAAAAGGCTTACTGTCAAGTTTTCGATTGGTCTGGGCTTCATGCTATCACATGTGCGGTGATGGCAAGGAATATGAATGTGGCTCTGGCTCCACCATGGGGCCTTGAGATTTCGTCCAATTCATCCAGGGACCTTATGAAAGTAGAGCGGGTCTCTTTTCATGTATATTCCGACTACTGAAATTCCCTAGATGCACTGCAGTGTGCAAACGCGGTGTAAAAAAGAACAATAGCTTGAGAAAAACTGAGGCAAGTCTACAGAGTATGCTTAAGATAAACCAGCCCAGCTAAATGCAAAAAAACCTGACAGACATTCTTCTGCATTCATAGCTTAATGAAAACAAAACCTTTCAGAAGTGGAGAAAGCTTCTACATACTAGCAAATCCAAAACTGCCATGTTAACTTATAAAAATTGATGCAGGTCTCCAAAATATAAATATACAATGTTCAGCTCCCCATGTGCTCAAATTACATTAGTTAGCCAGAAATACTACAAACCTTTCAGATAAACCCCACAATGACAACACACACACACATACAGAAAAAAAACAAACCAAACCAACAAAAAAAAACCCACCCGAAACACAACAAAAAACCCTCCCTCCAAAAAAACCAAATACCTTACTTGCATTTACACACCAATTCATTCACCCTCCACTGTCTGTGTTAGGAACTGTTCTATGGAAGGAAGAAGTTACCAGAAAACTATAGCCTCACAGCAATATAGCCTCACAGCGTATCATCCTAACCTGAGTGGCAAAACAATCCTTAAAAACTCAAACACTTCAAGCAACAGCTACAAAAAATGGATCTTTTTTTTCAGGCTGCTGTTGTTATTACTGCTGATAGTACGATACTCCTTTACAGAAAAGCAACAGACTGGTAAAAGCTTCATTGCCATTGACTGTGATGTGTTCTGTAATACAAGTCTGTAATGCATTTTAACTGCACTACCTGTAATTTCATTTTCCTACCAAGAAATTTTGTAATGCATGCATTTGTTGCAACCACATCTACTAAGTACACTCATCACACTGATTTCAAAATTACACACAGAAAACAAAGGACAGCACTTAATACATTTAGGTATTTAGCTCTATACAAGTGCTCCATACATTTTTAAGCCATCACTAGACTAAACTTATTAATCTCTTTCTTACAGCATCAGGAAATCTTACTAGTCCACAATTTTTTCAAGGGCTAGTAAAAGTGACTTATTTAACTCTACTACAAGCCTAATGCACACACATCATGCAATCACCAGGCAAGACAATACTGAGTTATCCCTTACTCCAGAAAAAATAGAAATCCAACATATATATATGTCTTATTTGCCACTATCTGTGATTTGCAGCAATAGCCAAGTGGAATGTTTTCTCCTTGAGTTACTTGCTCTATACTTCAGGGATGGTTACTGAATTTGCACTAGTTCTATTCTGCCCCACAAATGAAAACCATCTTCCACTGCTGTTAAGATGAATAAATAATATTAAGTAACAGGATCTGTGTGAACAAATACACATATGCATAGCCTCACAGAGCAGTAGCACCTCTGAAATGTATGCATTAAGAATCTCATACTAGAATGAATTCAGATATCAAACTTTAGATCTCAGGTTCCAAAGAAAATTACTATTCCTGTTTTGACTGTTCTGGACAGTCACCAGTCTGTCCTACATATACTGCTGGAACACCAATGTTTACGCTACAAATAGATCTCAGTAGCTTCACTATGCCTTTCAAGTCACTATATACATTAATTTATATTCAAAATGATCTGAAATTTATATACAAAAATAGGTGGATGTATGCAAATATTCATTTTGGGTGATGCTGAAAAATGCTGGGTAGTTTGGGACAGGTGGGGAAACTAGAACCAGGCACATATGACATTAACCTCATAAATTACTATTAGTTATTTTCTAGCTGAATAACACAAGTTCTGTATTTTATAGGGTCCTTTCCCAAATGCAACTTGCTTTTTCGGTAACCAAGAAACTACCCAGTGTTGTCATATTGGTTTCAATGGTATCATGATAAATCCTCATGGTATACTCTGCTTCCCACTCTGATCATTTCCTTTCTGCCAAGCTGGAAATTCATTATGCACTATACATGAGAAAGCAAGCAAGAGGGCATATTTTCAAATTCATATCATACATTTCTGAGAAGAACTGAAACACTGTATCTGAACTACTACAAATTATTCATACCACACACTATATACAGACAAAAGTTAGTATTTTAAATAAATATTTTTGAATATTTTATTTTAAATCAACCAGAGATAAATCTGGTTTGGGCACTTGCAGGCAATACTGTGAAATAAATAGTTGGTTAACTACAAGTGAGGGAGCAGGCCCAGATCTGTTGCAACTGTACAGGCAAATTAAATGAAAAATAGGCAGAAAGCTTCTCAGAAGCCAAAGTATGTCAATGTAGCAATATAATTAATTCATATTCTTTGCTCAGATTTTCATGAATGACCCTCTGCATTAAATATTGAGAAGCCACTTGGAAGCTGGCATACACCAAGGACAAGAAAGCTACTCTTGGTCATGGAAGTGATGAGGCAACCAAAAAGAACCTTTTTATTCATGTTACTAGGATGACAAACGGTCAAACAATTGTGTTCCTGCAGGGAAGCAGAGATGAGCATCAGAATGGTATTGAATGCACTGCTGCTATTCATGGGGTGGAGGAGCAGGCAAGTGTGCTCACAAGATTTCCTGAACTTGCCATGCTAATGTAGATCACCACTCCCATAGTAAAGCCATACCGGGAAATAGAAGACAGGTGATACAGATTTCTGTTCTCTATAAATCCCTTTCTGCTAACTGCAGATGTATACAAGCATGCTCCCTAGGGAACCAGATACACTTTGAAGTCAGTATCAGCGAAAAGCAATTGCATGAACCCATCAGCCTCTCTCCCTCAGACATGCAACAGTTGAAGAATACTCCTACTCTGTCTATTTTACAGGAAGAGAGAGAAGTTGTTTTTTTTAAAAAGATGATTTTTACAGCACCACCAAGTAACAGCCTTTGACTGGACATGCCTGTTCTTGACCCTTGAAAATTACCTCCCTACCTTCCCAAGTGTCAGGCTGTTGCGGCTGAAACCTACTGTACAGCTGAACTCCTGCCTATATTTGATTAATAACCATATGCCTTATTTTAGAATGTAACTTTTCTTTAAGTTATATCTTTTTCTTCAGTTTTCAGTTGGAAACTTGGCCTAAATGACAGCTGTGTAGGCCTCACCCCAGCTCGACTCAGCAGGAGCTCTAATGTACTTCATTCTGGGGCTGGGAGCTGCTTTTAATCTATCAGCACGACTCCACAGCTGCTGTAAGCTAGCTGAAAATTGTCTGCATACACAGGGTTTAAAATTTTGTAACCCTTTTGGTGCAACTTGCATTTAGGCAGGAACTTGGAAATGCAGCCACCAAAGTCTCTGGAGAGTTAAAGGAAAGCTAGAGACAACAGTCTGTGGGGCTTGGAGGGCACGCCAGCGACCTCTGCGCAGATCAGTTTTCCTGAGTTCACAAGTTCAAATACCAATTTCCAGTAACTGTGTGAATGGATTTAGTCTTGCTTTAAGGCTGACAATCACACTACAAGGCAGGCAAATAAATAGTTCTGCTATACACTAGATGCCCTTAGCAATTAAAAACATCTCTGTGTATTTTTACTCATGATTTGCCTGTAGCCTGCTGCCTGTCTTTTCTAGCTTCTAAAGAACTGCACAAACACCATGTTCTCTTCCAAGACAGCATGCTGCAGAGCAAGCACTTCACATATGCAAGGAAACTTCAAACACTTAGAAAGTAAAATGCAACTGTGTAGAAGTGTTAAATCTGCTACTGCCATCAACAGAAACTACACACAGTGCAGGAACCCAGCATCATCTGTTCCAGTGGGACTCAGAGAGGACGGATATGAAACCGTTGCCAAATATTTACATTTACAACTCTTACAAAATATCCTGAGTCCCCGAGGTATTAAGCATAATCTCACATGTCAACAACCACCACCACCAAAAACTTTAAATATGGCTGCAACATGTTTTCACAAAACTTAACTGTGGTCACTGTGGAAAAGTCTTCTTTTTTTCTGTTTGGTTTTGTTTGCTTGCTTGTTTGAGGTTTTTTTCTTTGTAAAGAGGCAGCCAAGAACCTCCTCCTGCCCACAGCCATGGGCCCCACTGCGTGTCCAACGGGGCAGGCTCCACAGTCAAGTACTGACGGCTCACCTAACATGTAGTCAACTCTGGGCCAGATAATAGGGCCATAGAGCAAACAGAGAAATTAAATCAGGTGACACAGATCTGCAGCAAATGATCCCAGAGAGCTCCATCACTCCCACTGAGTGGAACAGCCTCTCTCCTGCCTGCCCACAAGCACACTTCCTTTAAATACACAGGGCCTGAAACTGCGCCTCGTGTTCTGATACACTGCAAAGGGCTCAGTGTGGAAGAGTTCAAGTATTTGTACAGAGCACAAGCAATTTTATAAGGCTGCTGTTCAGCATGGCCCTCATGCCAGAGCCTACCCAGTGGAGGCTTGCAGATCACACAGATTGTACTGGAACAATTTTAAAAGATCTTCAGTAATTTAAGGTGCTAATAACTTTACAGAGACTTCCACAAGCATATCTCCTAAATGGAGAGACAGTGGCATTGAGAGCACCCTCAGCAAGTCTGCTGATGACGCCAAGCTTCGTGGTGCAGCAGACATGCTGGAGGGAAGGGATCCATCCAGAGGGACCTGGACAGGCTGGAGATGTTGAGGTGCTGGAATGTGTCCAGAGAAGGGCGACAAAGCTGGTGAAAGGCCTGGAACACAAACCCTATGAGGACAGGCTGAGGGAGCTGGGGTTGTTTAGCCTAGAGAAGAGGAGGCTCAGGGGTGACCTCATTATTGTCTACAACTACCTGAAGGGACATTGTAGCCAGGTGGGGGGTGGCCTCTTCTCCCAGGCAACCAGCAATAGAACAAGGGGACACAGTCTCAAGTTGTGCCGGCGTAGGTATAGGCTGGATGTTAGGAGGAAGTTCTTCACAGAGAGAGTGATTGGCATTGGAATGGGCTGCCCAGGGAGGTGGTGGAGGCACCATCCCTGGAGGTCTTCAAGAAAGGACTGGATGAGGCACTTAGTACCATGGTCTAGTTGACTGGCTAGGGCTGGGTGATAGGTTGGACTGGATGATCTTGGAGGTCTCTTCCAACCTGGCTGATTCTATGATTCTAAGACAATCTTGTGAGGTTCAACAATACCAAGTGCAAGGTCCTGCATCTGGATTTAGGCAATCCCAAGCACAAATACAGGCTGGGCAGTGACTGGCTGGAGAGCAGCTCTGAGGAGAGGGACTTGGGGGTGCTGGTGGATGAGAAGCTCAACATGAGCCAGTAGTGTGCACTTGCAGCCTGGACCAGCGGGTTGAGGGAGGTGATTCTCCCTCTCTGCTCTGGTGAGACCCCACCTGGAGTACTGCATCCAGTTCTGGAGCTCCTATTACAAGAGGGATGTGGACATGCTGGAATGTGTCCAGAGAAGGGCCACAAGGATGATCAGAGGGCTGGAGCACCTCTCCTGTGAGGACAGACTGAAAGAGCTGGGGCTGTTCAGTCTGCAGAAGAGGGGGCTCCCAGGTGACCTTCTTGTGGCCTTGCGGTATCTGAAGGAAGCCTACAAAAAAGCTGGGGAAGGACTTTTTAGGATATCATGGAGTGACAGAACTAGGGGGAATGGAGCAAAGCTGGAGGTGGGGAGATTCAGCATGAGAGTGGTGAGAGGCTGGAATGGGCTGCCCAGGGAGGTGGTCAAGGCCAGGCTGGGTGAAGCTCTCATCTAGGGTAGGGTCTCCCTGCCCATGGCAGGGGGGTTGGAACTAGATGATCCTTGTGGTCCCTTCCAACCCTGACTGATTCTATAATTCTAAGAGTACTTCCATGCTAATTATCCACCTTCAGCACAAGAGACAATAAAGCAAAACAATGAAAATCACAAGACTATGATACCACCTAATAATTACAGCTTCTCCAAAGAAAAAGCCCACTGCCATGTACCTTAAATAGTTAAAACACAGAGCCACTGTGGGCTGGAAAGTAGAAACCAAGAATCTGGGGCATTAACTGCTGCAGGATGCCCTGAAGGAGTTCTCCTCCTGGAGAGAAGATGCCACAGCCCTGGGCTGGCAGCTGTATGGTCCTCATGAACGCTCCATGTATTTTTGGCAGCATTATTCTCCACAGATTCTAGGAGGTCTCTTCTTTGAACTGACTCCCCCCCCACCATTTGCTAAGTTCTTTTCTTCCTCACCCTGTGTGTTAATTTCCTTTTTCTACTGAGGTCACTTGGGTTTGCCTTCGTGCCAAATCCTTTTGTTCCAGTTGGTGGTCTATTTGGCCTGGTTGAGCCTTTATACTTGACTTTAATTTATTGTGTGATTTCATTGTACACTGCTTGCAGAGTGGCCAATTGCTCCATTATGAAGGTATTAAATTCTATACAGTTATGTGCATCTATACAGAGACACCTTTTTCCTGCAGCTCACTTCCTTCTGCAGCCATCTGTAATGGAGCAGAGTCCCGCACCATGGAAGCTTTGCCTTAGCTCCTCTGTTTTAATGACTATGATCCACAAGGAGTAGTAAAAACAGACAGCATGGTGCCCAGTCTCTCAGCTGCCAAATGTATGCCATGCTCCAGGAAAAGAAGCTAGGAAGGTTACATTACCTGAAACTCACCTCTGTTCTACCTAGTAAAAAGACTTCCCTTAAGTTCCCAACAGCATTTGGAAAGGGCCAGAAAAAAAACCCTCCCCTAATATCAAGGGCTAATTCCAAAATCTCAGATTCCTAGAAGAATTGATACAACAGCAGCTGTATCTCTTTCATTTGAGTAATTATCATATAATTAAGTGCATGAATTACAAGAGAGCCAAAGCATTAAATTAAAATATTTAATGCTTGTAAATCTGAAAATGATTACTGTGCTGATGTGCAGCTACTGAGCAGCGAAGCTAATGGCAACACGACAGTATCACCAGCCTCCCATTATTCTGTTGTAGCTTAGAGAAGGCAACAGAATTTTGGGAATCTTTTGCTGAGGAGGAAAATAACCTTTCATTCTTTAAACCTAGCAACTGATCCTTAGAAACTGCACACCTAAGTACTGAAAGCAAAAAAGAAAAGAGGAAAGAAATCTCTGAGCTAAAATGTAATGTTTTATCTCACAGATGTATAGGGAGAATTAAAAATGAAAACATCTTGATAAGAATCTTACAGAGAGCTGAAGAGAAGAGCCATTCCCAGCATTTTCTTTACAGTGGGTCATCTCTCATTACCCAAATTCAGCTTCATCCAAGCTCATACAGCAGTTTGCAGGATGGGAGTTTTCAGCAATTCAAATAAACCAGATTACCAGAGATCTCTCCTCAAGGCATTTTCATAACTAGACATCTGACAGAAGAAATCCTTGACACTACAAAGTTTAGTTCTTGAGATTTGGGGGCAAACTGTATGCATTTCCCTAAAAAAAAAAAAAAGTATTATGTTAAAATTCTTTTCTAAAGCACAAAAAAAAAAAAAGCCCATTCATGTTCTCCAGCATGCCATTTCTGTTTGCATAAGTAAGCCAGGAGCAGACATTGCCTGAGCCCAAGAGAGATCCATAGGCAGTACAGCAGCTGGGCTTGTGCCAAATGGTGCTGAAAGTTTTGGGGACATTTTGAGACTGGAGATGTCCTCCTGCATCCTTACTGCAGGAGCATCCACAGGGGATATGCAAAGTTAGACCTTCAGGCAGTTCTGCCTCCTACTGTGGGCTGATGCCATCCTCCACAGCAAGGACATGGCCACGGCTTCTGTGCATCATCAGGCTGGGGAGACTCAGCTCAGTATTTCAATTCTATATTTACACCAGTATTTTAAAAGTCTTAAACCAACATAGAAACCCAACATACAGTTGGCTGGTATTTCACTGGAGAATCCCTCTGTGTCACAGAAACATGACTGACATGAAACTGCAACAAACGTAGTGCAGACAGTACACCGGAATGGAAGATGAATGGCTTACGGCAGCCTAAGGGGCCGTGGCTAAGGGTGGAGGCAGAACACATCACCCTCCTAGCTTCGAAAGACACGACCGCCTTCTCAGGATGAGTGCACAGAGCTGAGGGCACAGGACTTGCACACCAAAAAGGGGGGTGTGCTTTATATGTGTGTATATAGAGACACACAAAGCATTAAAAAAAAACCCCAAAACATAAATGTTCAATCTATGGACACAACAAACAGACTAAGTTATCTAACTTTAAATGAATTCACATCAGCTATATGCGAACAGCTTACGATGGCATCCCCTTCAAAACACAAGCTTACACTCATCCCTAAAATGGCAATATAGCTGACATTTGCTACCTAAGTGACTAATTGAAAGGTATTCGAGTAAGTCTGACTACGAATCTTCCTGAAACCTACAGAAGTCACCAATAGTTAGGCAGCTGGCAGCACTAGTGAGCTAAAGCCTTCAATTAACATGGAGAGAGGCGATTCTTAAATTTGGCAGCCAGATAAAGAAAAATGTACATTCAAAGTGTTATCTAAAGGATATTTAATATTCTTTGTAAGAGGAAAGTGATGTAGAAGTAGATCTAATGAGAACATTCAACTATTTTTCCTGACAATGCTCACTACTTTTAGGTCTTCACCCCAAAGTCTTTGCTGTCTTCGATGCTTTTTTTCCCCAATACTTTTTCATGTTCTTTTTTCTGGGCTCATCTCTCACTTATGTCTCCTGTAACTCATCACGATAGCAACGAAAATCAGAGAGTGGGTGAGTATCTGTCTAGGTGTTATAATGCACAACATAGATGAGTCTGGCCCACGTGTGAGAAGACATCTGCTTGCAAGGTTGCTGGAAGGTTGAATTTTGGCTTTGGCTCTGAGAAAAGGCTGCATCTTCTTTCAATTGTCAAGTGATGCTCCCTGTTACAAAGGTTCAACGGTGGAAGACGAAGACATTATCATTATAAATACTTTAGGTACATAGATGGGCTAATAACTTGTGTAGCAGTCTCCAAAGCATCTGACTTTCATGTGCCAAATAGTTTATCATCACAAGGTGGTAATAAGAAATAACCACAAGGGAACAGTAACCTTTTCCTAGAGGTAAGGAAGCCAGGATTTCAGAGTTACTATGTAATTAATTCGCTTTTCAGGAATCGAAACACCCTAAAGCAAAAACAAATTCAACAGACTTGTAATAACATACTGTTGTAGTGTTAGGCCCTCTTATTCCTCAACAAAAATCTATCCTTTCCACTTTGTCTTGACTGTGAAATCTCTGACCATATCCTGCCTTGACTAAAGCATTTTTCTTTGCCTTGTTTTCCTTGCATCTTGACTTTCCAGTTCTGGTGAAGTCAGGGTGCTCACACTGTGACAATCTCAGCCCTGTGAATGTAACTTTGAGATCCTCCTACTCAGTAATCCTTTCCTGGATTTGGTTTGTCTCACACATTTCAAGTTCAGATTCTTTTAAACTTAGTGGGTGCAGACAATTTCTGGCTAAAGCACATCTTGGCCACAATTGTCTATGGTGGTACTATGTTCCTGCTTAATTTCCTTAGGGCTTGGATTGAATCCCACTGCCACTAGTCCTCAGCAAAATAAATCCCAATGAAGTGGAGGAAATCAAACCTGTACGAAGTCAGGGTAAGACACACCAGGAGGAGTGACCTGTCCAAATGGATATCATCCACTTGTAGACACTTGATGACTGCTCATGCAAAGCTCTGCCCCACCTTCTGTAAACTTCTGCAAACTAAGCACAGCTCAGCACCTTCACATGCCACACTTGGTGTCCTGGATGCTCTGGTAGTGCAAGTGAAATGGCAGGTCTGGTCTGATGTGCCTTGAACAGAGCAGAGCATGCATGTGGTGCTGTAACATGATTTAACCCCAGCTGGTAATTAAGCCTGGCACAGCTGCTTCATAGCTACTCAACAGTGACATGGCAGAGAGAATCAGAAGGGTAGACGTGAGAAAAGTCTTGGGTTGGGATAAAGACAGTTCAAGAGGCAAAACAAAACAAGGAATCATTCACTACTTCTCATCCACAGGCAGCTTATTTAGACATCTCCAGGAAAGTGGAGCTCCATCAAATGTAACAATGACTTGGGAAGACAAACACCATCGTATTGAACCCCTCCACATTCCTTCTTTTTCCCCCAGCCTTGTATATTGAATGTGACATCATATGGTATGGAATATCCTTTTGGTCAGTTGGGATCAGCAGTCTTGGCTGTGTCCCCTCTCCCTTCTTGTGCAACTCCAGCCTACTTGCCAGTGGGGTGGTGCGAGGAGCAGAAGAGGCCTTGACTCTGTAAAAAATACTCAGGAGTAACTACAACATATTTGAATTATCAACACCATTTTCCATCAAAATCCAAAACACAGCCACGTACTGGGTCCTGTGAAGAAAATTAACTTTATCCCAGCCCAAACCAGCATATGCTGTGCAGAAATATCAAATACAGAAATGCTCAATGTACTTCAGAGTACATACTCTGATTACAGAACGTTGTTTAATATGGATCACTCACAACTACCAGTTAATTGTCAGCACAGACCTCTGAGGAAGGTGAGGTTATGCCTATCTGCTCTGGCAAGACTTTAAAGGGCTGTTTCCTTTATTTTTTCTAATAAAGCAAATGTTATCTGGATGTTAATAAAGATCAACACTGACAGTAGCTGTAATTATATTAAAAAACTATGATAATTAAAACCTAATCCTACAAATAACTGAATTTAGATACACAGTTGATGCTACCTAGAGTATTTTACAAGTTTGCCCTCTTCAGGGGTGTATAAATCGAGAAAAGGATGTGTTGCTGAAGACATTTTTGTGATCATGGGAAGCAGGAGATGTCCTAAAAGTTGAAAAGATTATGCAAGTGCCATGATTTTTGACACAGGGGGCAGAATCTGTACTTGGGTTTCATTCCCCTTTTCATCAAAAGGCTAATTTCCCCACTTCACATTCTGTTTATGTGCTCTGTTTTACGAAACCCCATGTACCGTTTTGTGATTCTGTATTCACTGAGCATGTGCAGACAAGGAGTCAACAAGGGACCACAACTGACATTGCAGTACGACTAGAGGAGCAATTGTGGAAAGGTTACCAGTGACACACACAGAAAAGAGATTGAATTTGCTAGTTGTCCTGATGGACAGCCTTAATTTGGGCAATTATACCCTGCTCAATATGGATAAACACTGTAAATCATCCCAATTTTAACTCAGAAGACGAGATTAGGGTAGCATGGATAAACCTTTTATCCAAACATACAGCACAGTGTATGCTTCACACTGTAACAGTATACATAAAACACAAATGTAATCTATATGCCTGCAAAAAGAGTTTAGGTCAGCTGTCACAGCCATCGCCGTGCTTTTATTATTGCATACTTAGTAAGCACTTAAAGCACTAAACCCAAACCATAGCTTACACCCAGGGACCAGCCTGCTGAAATACAGAGCCCCTTTGGATTTGTTTGCTTGTTTGTTTGTTTTTATAGAGGTATCTGTGGTCTGAACACAGTCATGGCCTGAGGCCACTTTCAACAACAGCAGAATTTTTGCCATTAATTTTAACAGGAAAGTTTGAAGGTACATTCACACAGAGGTACACAGGACATTAGCTTTTCTAATGCAGAAAGAACTAATCCAGCTAAACATCTGCAAAGGATCAGAATGAATCATGGGACAGATCACCACTGCACATCCACGTACACTAAATATTAACACTGCAGTCGTGCCCCAGCACTTTGGATCCCAGAGTATGACTTGGTAGACACATGGAGCCAATGTGTAGCCCAGGTGCTGCTGCCCACGCGCAGGCTAACACGGCTTTGCTCACTACAGCTGCTCTCAGACAAGTTTTCTTCTACTCAGGCACACTTCCCTTCAGCAAAACGACTCTACATGCCCTGGAAGACCTGTTCTCCCCCATCACCTACAGCCACCCGCACGGCAGAAATCAAGGGACTAAAGCCCCAGCAGAGCAGGGAAGCAGCCCCTCCTGGCTTTCCACCTTCCCCCGGGAAGCTACGCCTGCGGCACAGCGGAGATGGCTATCCCGCCTCTCCTACATGCCGGGGAGCTCCCAGGGGCTCAGCTCTTCTCCGCTCCGCTCCCCTGCCCGCCTCCTGCGCTGGCAGTGCGCTGTGCAGCTGGCTGCTTCGCCAGCTCCTGCCCCCAACGCCCTCATAACAGCTGTGGGCTTAATTATCAAAATAACATTTTAATAGTCTCATAACTGAACTATCTTCCAAACATGCCAGCAGAGAGGCTGCAAGGATTCTTTTAACGTCTTCGACTAAACTTACTAATAGGCTACATTTAAGCGATTAGGCTGTCCTAATGCCTGCCATTTACTGCTGGAGCCATCCCTCCCACCTCAAATTGCCATTTGCCATCTCTCATTTCCTAAGTGGCTTTATTATCTGCACGAGTATCGAGGTGGTCAGTGCTCCCACACACCAGACCTCAGAGGAAAGCAGATCAGGAAATTACCATGAAGGTAGCATTCCTGCCTCTCATATTTTCTTCCTTTTTAAAGGGACTAATACATTGGTGCCCAATCAGCACTCCCAAGGAAGTGAATGTGCTAAGTGTACTTACGCAAATTATTTAAGATCACTGGGGGTTTACTTGCTTTTAACACTTAAAAGGTGAAAAAAAAAAATCTATGACAAGCATTACTTTCCTTTTTTACTACCTTCAAAACTGAATCATTTCTTGCTTTGTAAAATAATTCTAAAGGGACTCCAAGCTAGTATTTAGCTGCCAAGTTAACTTTTCTATACAAACTCCAGATTAAAAGGTGAATGCACATTGAAACAGTGCTGTGATTTCTCCTCAGTACATAAGCCATTTATTCAGCAAACTTTCCTTTCCATTTCCCACTTTCTGCCATTTCTTTTCATACCATTGTTACTGGAGTTGGGCAAATGCTTATTCTCAATAGAAATTTTAATGACAGCAATTAGGAAAGTAGTGAGTTTATCCATGTCTCCTCCCTCCTCACAGATTTCTCTGAACTGCTGCCTCATTCTAAAAAAACTGCAAATATTTGTACCCTCTCTTTGTCCACCATATCTCATACTGAGGTTCCTTGCAAGTCTGAAGCAGGTATGACAAAGTCTGATGACCTCGTACAGAAAAAAAAAGTTCAGACAGTGTCTTCTGTAGCCCTCCAAATTAAGTCTTAGCTGCACTAAGCTCTTCCAGTTGACTTTGGAGGGAGATGAGGATTTTATCCTCTCTCACAACAGTAAATATCTAGCTATATTATGGGGAAAATAAACAGATTTTCAAATAGATTTTTTAAAGAGTTTATTACTTTGGGTAACAGCTTATTGTCAGCTGAGGGGCTTGCAGTGCCACAGCAGTGTTTCTGCTCATGTCTATTCCGTAAAAAGGTCACTTTACTGGCCAAGATGCGACACCTCATTGTAACCAATGTGCTATTTTTACTCAATTTTACAGCTGCGTTAAGCAAGGTGCTGGGTTGTTGCATGAATTATCTATGGTCACCCAGATATGCAGGCTGCCCCCTCCCTGTTAGCTGAATGAAGCATTTGTTGGTTAGTCAAATTCATTTTGGTTGGTCTGGAAAAATCTGCTCGTACGTGTTTCGTCTGTTGTGCAGCGAGCCGAGGCCAGTGTCCACCCAGCAGATGGAGGAGCGGAAGCGCTGGCCTCCACAGATGGAGCCCCAGTACCCTGCCTTTGCTTAACTCACACGGGAGATGACTCACTAAGAGAGCCAAATATCTCTAATTTGTCTTTACCTCTATTTGTTGTTAGCCTTCCTTACGCTTTAGTAAAGAGTGCAACCAATCGAGGTGTACTGAAAAACAAAGCTAAAATACATTGCAAGCATCACTCTAGCCACAGGCTGTAAGCTCACAAACTCAGGTGCAGAGGAAGCACTTCACACAAGCCTGATGTTGCTGGAGGTGTTGTCCTTGTGTCATAGAAGCATAGGCTACGGCTGACAGTAACAGTGCAGGCTTCACAGTGTTAAGTCTCTAACTATACCACAATCAAATTATTTATTCTAATACAGAAAAACTGAATAAAGACTTTTTTCTTCATTACTATTCATTATCTTGTACAGCCTAACAGTATCTTTAGAAATCCCAGGATGATCAGCAAATCCAGGGAGATTGAAACTATATTTTTGTATTAAAATAGTCAAGGATGTAGGTGACACGTTGTGGCCCCATGTAATTTAAATCTGATAGATTTAAAGGTAAAAAGCTCTTTGCAGTCTGTTGCAGAGTGGGCCAGATTCCCACCTCAATTACAGAGAGATAAACCAAGACTAACAGTGCTGACTTCTGAATGTTGGAGTTCCTTCAGATTTACATTCTGTGTAAGAGATTAAAACAGAAGATATTGTGTGCATATCTCATTCTCACTAAATAAAATATTTATCTATGCATTCCAAATAGGTAGGAAAAGCAAGTGCATGGTTCTCCTACTTCATGTGGCCCAAATCTCCTAATTATAAGCAGGGAGCAGAGCTTTAAAAAGGACATTTCCCTTCCGTTCTTCATCACAATATCATCTTCAGAACTAGAATATTAAGGAAATAGAAACCAGGGTTTTTAAGGTTTTTACAGTCTGTGCTCCAGGGGAAAACAGGCACTCAGCTACGACTGAAATTGCTTCACAACGTGCGCTTCTGGGCCTGTGTTATCCTCACTCCACAGATGAGCAGAAAATATAGTTTGTTTCTTTTTTTTTTTTTCCCTTGGTTTGGCATCTGTGGCTCACTTAATGCTCCTGGATCCTGCAATGTTCTCAGGGAGAGACAAAGAGCGCTGGCTGAATATTTAACTAGAGAAAAAATCCAGCTCCTGTCTTCTCTAAGTGTGCTTCATGCATCCTTAAAATGACCCCTTATAGAGATCATGCAAAGGAAAATAAAACAACAGCCCTTTTGCTCACAAGAAAGCAGAATCTATAGGGTCAGCCACTTCCCTTCAAAAAGTCAAGATCAGACATCATTTGAAAACTCGTCAAAACAAAGCATCTATCGTTAACATATTACTGTATTGCTAAAAAATCCACACAAGTATTCTCCTGTGCACCTCCTGGCAGGATTGACACCCTGGGCCAGCCTGCACATGGCCCCTTTTCAGCATCAGCCTTCCACTCCTCCTCGGGCTCCCGCTAGCCTGGCACACAATGCATTCTCAGGCCCCATGCCATTACTGAATGCATGGACTAATAAAACTATAGGCAGCTGCGATTCCTCATCCATGTTTATATTTAAGAAAGTTGATTACGTAGCCTACAGTTCAAACCTTGAAACAAGGCTGAAAGATGCCTGCTGCTGGGACACGGCAAGCATCTGGGACTCTGCATGAGTATCTTAGACTTCATGGTCTACACTTGGATGATGTACACCAAATTATTCAGCAGCCAGCTGACCACCTGTAATTCCCTGTGGACAGACATCAGTGCAGGCTTTGGGGCTGAAAACAGCAAGGCCATGAGGCCCGGACACATACTATGATCCCCCAAGCACTTAATCTGAAACCAGTCTAATCACCTAGATCATACTTGAGCTTCCAGGTTCACATCAACTATGGACTTCAGTGCTCTTTGTCCAAAGTAAAATGTACTTAGCAGTGTTATTTGTCAATTTGTTTATTATCAGCCTTTGAGGCATTTGTATTTCTGTTTTAAATGACATGTTATTGTGCTTGTAAAACTCTGGTTTTTAGTTCACCTGTAACTGCATCGAGCAATCCAGTCAAGTGATAAAGCTAACATGAAGAAATGGAAAGCTGGTGATGAACCTCTGTGGTGGAGTTTGAAGTCTAATTTCAGTGTAGTTTTCACCTCAGAGAGAGGTTCAGGGTTGTGTGTTTTTGAAAGATAACACATATTTGAACTGCAATACCAAGACCAGTCCACTGCCACCATGAAATCTAAAACCAGCTAATTGAAAGAAAGCTCACAGCGCATTTGCCAGATCCCAAAATTATGGATTATCCATTGTAGCATTACTATACCAAAAAGTAGGCCCACCTGCAGCCCTGTGCTGAGCAGCATCTCCTCATGGCCCCCAGCACTGACAATCATTGGCTTCCACTCTGCCACCAGTTCCTTCATACATCCCCCAGGTGCTAAGCAGGGTTAGAAACAGGCACACTACTAAACACAGTCTTTGTTGTCACTGAACAAAACTAGCTTCTTTCACAACTTAATTCATAAGCACATTGGGTTTCTGGCAGAGAAGACAGGAGAGTCAAATTTTACCCTTGAACCAACAATAATCTGTGTCCTCTGCAGAGCATTATAAGGAAGAGAAGTTTTTAACTTTCATAAAGCATAATAAAATATTGTTTAGGTTGATGTGATGCAGCAGAAAGCTCATACAGAAAATATATGCTGGTCTCCTGTTGTGGAGAGCAGGGAATACAGTGCCTGTGACTGGAATATGGTACGTTATTTGAACTACAGCGAGGCCCTAGGAAGTCCTTGCTGATTCCATCTCAGGCAATGAGGAAACGTCCTGAGAGTTCAGAAGCAGAGAAGATTTATACCATATCCGTGATATTTATATTAATAAATGATTCATGTTATTGCAAGGACCACTGCTCAAAATACTTTGCCTTCAGCATTGTGGACAAACAACAACAAAAAATTGTGTTTCCCAAGATCCACTGATGTGGGTTTACACGGTACTCTAATGTAATCACAAGAACATTAAACAGTACGAAAGTCTTCTCTCTTTTCCATGGCTGATTAAGCAGCTGGGAACAGAGAATTTACTGTGAAAAAAGCAAACAATTATATGCTATCTGAGGTAAACATTACCTTAGTAATGGAAGCTGAGCTTTAGAACCTTATTGTCAGTAGGGATTAGCATTATAATACTTAAAATGACATTTATAACACTTACTGAAATTACAAGAATGAAGTCTGTGGAGACACAGAAATGAAATCAGCTCAATGTGTTTTTATAAGAATACTGAAATCTAAGTCCCTTAGAGGAAAGATATAGACATTAACAGTTTTTGCAGGCTTCCATTAGCTGTTCAAATTTGAATACTGTTTCTTAGGTGAGCTCTAATCTTCTTTGAATCCTCCCAACACATTTTATCTGTAAAAAATTGTAGTTAAAAATTTAGTTTGATGGAATGATATTTAAGTGCTTTTCCTCATCTACTCCCTGAAAGAGCCCCTGAGAGTCTTACTGTAATTTGTTCAAACGAAATAATATTTTCGTTTCCTGGGTTCTCTTTGTTGTCTTATGCGATGAAAAGTAACATTTCTTTTCTTTCCATCCTATTAAATGTGGCTTTCTGAATGCCAGCCGCTCAATCGAAATAGAATCTGGCACGCTTGTGCCCAGCTTAAAAAATGTGAACTGCCACATAGAGTTTTTGATCTAAATGTGACATGTCACCAGGAGAAGGCTTGGAGTAATATTGCCAGAGCCATAATCAAGTGTTATAAACAATTGAGCTTCATTCATTGACACAGTTTGTCATCACCTTTTCATTTTAAATGCCTGGTTATTGAAATTCACTGAATGTGAGATGCCACAAGCAGGCCAGTGTTGAAACGGTTTTGTTTCTCAGTCCCTAGCTCCTGCAAAAAGCCTTAAATGAGCAGCCCTGCATGAAAACCCTTGTCAGCTTCCAGCACAGCATCTCAAACACCAGCTCACTGGAAACTGAAGGTAGACATCACCTCTCATGTCCAGGGTCTTAGTTCTTACAAACAAATATGAGCTGAAGGAAACAAATTTGACTAAAATATTTCCTGTCTCATTCACCTGTTTAAACCAACAGTGTCTTCCACTAATTCTGCGGGAGCCTGCCTGACCATCAGTTTCCTACTCTGAAACACAAATGGGTTAGGGAAGGCCCTTTAATTTAGAGCATTCTGTGGAAAAGCAACCTGCAAATAGTTTCATCACTTTATCAGACCTAAACTTCCCTTGTGTCTGAATTTGGTTTAAATTCTACATTTCTTTCTTTGTAAAGGAGCTTCCCAACATCTTCAATGATCATATCCCTTCCATTCTTCCCAAACATGCTCTGAAATACTTGCTGGCTAGAGATACGAATAGATGTCTTTCCAGTCTTTTTTTAAGCCAAAACATTAAGACATTATCTCAGGAAATATGCTAGTGGCTTGG